>NC_143051.1:12262500-12365000 GCF_057628025.1 Oncorhynchus mykiss | reverse complement strand
GCAGAACCTGATAGAGCAGAAACTGGTAGAGCGGAACCGGTAGATCAGGACCTGGTAGAGCAGAACAGGTAGAGCAGAACCAGTACAGCAGAAACTGGTAGAGCAGAAACTGGTAGAGCAGAACCTGGTAGAGGAGCAACTGGTAGAGCAGAACCTGTAGAGCAGGACCTGGCAGAGCAGAACCTGTAGAGCAGAACCTGTAGAGCAGGACCTGTAGAGCAGGTCCTGGTAGAGCAGGACCTGGTAGAGCAGAACCGGTAGAGCAGAACTTGTAGAGCAGGGGTTTGTGGAAGATGTAGTTGAGACATAACCCTGGTGATACCTCACTCTTAATTTTAAAAAAAAACAGATCACTGTGAAATTGAAAGACTTTTATCACCTACCAAAGTAGAAACCAATCAAATTCACCATAAGGTATGGCCAGTGGAAAACAAACATTTATTGAAGTTTTAAAATTCCTATGGGATGGAAAGGGGGCACATTAGGTTGGCGTACATGGAGTTCTATAGAAAACATTACAGTATGTGGAGTTCTATTTAGAATATTACAGTACATGGGGTTCTCTAGAGAATATTACAGCACATGGAGTTCTATAGAGAATATTACAGCACATGGAGTTCTATAGAGAATATTACAGCACATGGAGTTCTATAGAGAATATTACAGTACATGGAGTTCTATAGAGAATATTACAGTACATGGAGTTCGATAGAAAACATTACAGTACATGGAGTTCTATAGAAAACATTACAGTACATGGAGTTCTATAGAGAATATTACAGCACATGGAGTTCTATAGAAAACATTACAGTACATGGAGTTCTATAGAGAATATAACAGAGAATATTAGAGTACATGGAGTTCTATAGAGAATATTACAGCACATGGAGTTCTATAGAGAATATTACAGTACATGGAGTTCTATAGAGAACATTACAGTACATGGAGTTCTATAGAGAATATAACAGAGAATATTAGAGTACATGGAGTTCTATAGAGAACATACAGTAACAGTCAAAAGTGTGGACACACATACCCATTCAAGGGTTTTTCTTTATTTTTACTATTTTCTACATTGTAGAATAATAGTGGAGACATCAAAACTATGAAATAACACAAATGGAATCATATAGTAACCAAAAAAGTGTTTATCAAATATTTTTTATTTTTAAGATTCTTTAAAGTAGCCACCCTTTGCCTTGATGAAAGCTTTGCACACTCTTGGCATTCTCTCAACCAGCTTCAACTGGAATGCTTTCCCCAACAGTCTTGAAGGAGTTCCCACATATGCTGAGCACTTGTTGGCTGCTTTTACATCACTCTGCGGTCCAACTCATCCCAAAACATCTCAAGTGGGTTGAAGCCGGGTGATTGTGGATGCCAGGTCATCTGATGCTGCACTCCATCACTCTCCTTGGTCAAATAGCCCTTACACAGCCTGGATGTGTTGGGTCCTTGTCCTATTGACAAAGAAATGATAGTCCCACTAAGCGCAAACCTGATGGGAAGAAGTATCGATGCAGAATGCTGTGGTAGCCATGTTGGTTAAGTGTGCCTTGAATTCAAAATGAATCACTGACAGTGTCACCAGCAAAGCACCCCGACACCCTCACACCTTCCGCCATGCTTCACGGTAGGAACCACACATGCGGAGATCATCCGTTCACCTACTCTGCGTCTCACAAAGACACGGCGGTTGGAACCAAAAATCTTGGCCCAAAGGACAGATTTTCACGGGTCTATTGTCCATTGTTCATGTTTCTTGGCCCAAGCAAGTCTCTTCTTATTATTGGTGTCCTTTAGTAGGGGTTTCGTTGCAGCATTTCGACCATGAAGGGCTGATTCACAGTCTCCTCTGAACAGTTTATGTTGAGATGTGTCTGTTACATGAACTCTGTGAAGCATTTATTTGGGCTGCAATTTCTGAGGATGATAACTCTAATGAACTTATCCTCTGCATCAGAGGTAACTCTGGGTCTTCCATTCCTGTGGCGGTCCTCATGAGAGCCAGTTTCATCATAGCGCTTGATGGTTTTTGCGACTGCACTTTCAGAAACTTCAAAATTCTTGACATTTTCCGGATTAACTGACCTTCATGTCTTAGAGTAATGATGGACTGTCGATTCTCTTTGCTTATTTGAGCTGTTCTTGCCATAATATGGACTTGGTATTGTACAGAAAATGGCTATCGTATCTTATCTTAACACAACTGATTAGCTCAAACACATTAAGTCAGAAATAAATTACACATTAACTTTTAACAAGGCACACCTGTCAAAATTGAAATGCATTCCGGGTGACTACCTCATGAAGCTGGTTGAGAGAATGCCAAGAGTGTTCAGTGCTGTCATCAAGGCAAAGCGTGGCTACTTTGAAGAATCTCAAATATAAAATATTTTGATTTGTTCAACACATTTGTGGTTACAACATGATGCCATATGTGTTATTTCATAGTTTTGTTGTCTTCACTATTATTCCATAATGTAGAAAATAGTAAAAAAAAAAAAAAAAAAGTTGTGTCCAAACTTTTGACTGGTACTGTAGTTTTATAGGTTTTTTCAATAATATGAAGGGAAAAGACCAACGAAAAGCACAGATGAAAACACAACAAGAACCCGATTTTTCAATAATATGAAGGGAAAAGACCAACGAAAAGCACAGATGAAAACACAACAAGAACCCGATTTTTCAATAATATGAAGGGAAAAGACCAACGAAAAGCACAGATGAAAACACAACAAGAACCCGATTTTTCAATTTACCCACTGACTGCTTCAATAGTCCCTCTCACCATCTTACGCTCAGTCTAAAGGAGCTGAAAACACCAGACAAGCTTTCAGAGAACGTCTTTCTCCCTGTGTGGTGTTAAATGCTGCAGGCCTAAAAGGCTCCATGTAAGAAGCCATTGGGCAAGGCTTCAGTCTTCAGGAAAGACCAGGTGCTATTAGATTTACAGTTCCAATTTCAAGCCTTGTTGTTTTGGTGGCACATTTCCAAAGGTGAGTGGAAATGTCACTTGTTAAGAGCAGTAATGGGCTTCATGTGTGATGTCGTTCTGTGGTGTAGTTCTATCGTGTGTGTGTGTGTGTGTGTGTGTGTGTGTGTGTGTGTGTGTGTGTGTGTGTGTGTGTGTGTGTGTGTGTGTGTGTGTGTGTGTGTGCATTGAACATCCACTCAAATGGCCACATTCTCCATAAAGGTCAGCGCTGTGTGAAGGGTATTTAAAGACACTACACTTTGATGGACCGTCTCTTGCGATGTGAATTAGCCTTGTTTTTCTGTCACCAGCGAAAACAAGTGAGAGGCTTTGATTGTGTGTTTTATGTCATTAATCTATAAGGAGCCACACCGAATCTTAGCAGTTTGAAAAGACTGAAAATTGTCCCTACAGGAAGACCATACCAGCAGACTTCAGATTATGCCAATATAAAAGGAGTTCCACAATCAGTCCAAGACATTTCAGACACATTGCTAATGGTTTTCCAGTGGAGGAGAGAAGAGAAAAAAATCTAAATGAAAAAAGATGCTATCGGAGCCAATCACAACCCTTCTTTCATTTTTGGGAGATTCACGGCGGTCCCCCGAAATCCAATGTCTGTTCGTTTTTGTTTGTCCTCAATAATAAAGGTTGAATCTGTATGATACCCAGTGATGAAAAACAATTTACTTTTTGGGAGCCTGTGATTGACTTGATAGAGAATCAGTGTGTGTGTGTGTGTGTGTGTGTGTGTGTGTGTGTGTGTGTGTGTGTGTGTGTGTGTGTGTGTGTGTGTGTATGTGTGTATGTGTGTGTGTGTGTGTGTGTGTGTGTGTGTGTGTGTGTGTGTATGTGTGTATGTGTGTGTCTGTGTGTGTGTGTGTGTGTGTGTGTGTGTGTATGCGTGTGTGTGTGTGTGTGTGTGTGTGTGTATGCGTGTGTGTGTGTGTGTGTATGCGTGTGTGTGTGTGTGTGTATGCGTGTTATTGTGTGTGTGTGTGTGTATGCGTGTTATTGTGTGTGTGTGTGTGTACGTACGTGTACAATACATTGTACATCCATCAAAAGGCCACATTCTCCATAAAGGTCACCTCTGTGTTAAGGGTATTTAAAGAGGCGACACTTTGATTTACCATCACTTGCGATATGAATCAGATTTGCATTTCTGTCACCAGTGATATTGTCCATATTATGTAAGATACTATTATTTCATCCTGACATAAACCTTAGGATAATAGAATCACCCTATCATCCCCCATCAGTATGCTATCTACACCCTATCATCCCCCATCAGAATGCTATCTACACCCTATCATCCCCCATCAGTATGCTATCTACACCTTATCATCCCCCATCAGTATGCTATCTACACCCTATCATCCCCCATCAGTATGCTATCTACACCTTATCATCCCCCATCAGGATGCTATCTACACCTTATCATCCCCCATCAGTATGCTATCTACACCCTATCATCCCCCATCAGTATGCTATCTACACCCTATCATCCCCCATCAGTATGCTATCTACACCTTATCATCCCCCATCAGGATGCTATCTACACCTTATCATCCCCCATCAGTATGCTATCTACACCCTATCATCCCCCATCAGTATGCTATCTACACCCTATCATCCCCCATCAGGATGCTATCTACACCTAATCATCCCCCATCAGGATGCTATCTACACCTTATCATCCCCCATCAGTATGCTATCTACACCCTATCATCCCCCATCAGAATGCTATCTACACCCTATCATCACCCATCAGAATGCTATCTACACCCTATCATCCCCCATCAGAATGCTATCTACACCCTATCATCCCCCATCAGTATGCTATCTACACCCTATCATCCCACATCAGTATGCTATCTACACCCTATCATCACCCATCAGTATGCTATCTACACCTAATCCTCACCCATCAGAATGCTATCTACACCCTATCATCCCCCATCAGTATGCTATCTACACCTTATCATCCCCCATCAGTATGCTATCTACACCCTATCATCACCCATCAGGATGCTATCTACACCTAATCCTCACCCATCAGAATGCTATCTACACCCTATCATCCCCCATCAGTATGCTATCTACACCTAATCCTCACCCATCAGAATGCTATCTACACCCTATCATCCCCCATCAGTATGCTATCTACACCTTATCATCCCCCATCAGTATGCTATCTACACCCTATCATCCCCCATCAGTATGCTATCTACACCCTATCATCCCCCATCAGTATGCTATCTACACCCTATCATCCCCCATCAGTATGCTATCTACACCCTATCATCCCCCATCAGTATGCTATCTACACCCTATCATCCCCCATCAGAATGCTATCTACACCCTATCATCCCCCATCAGTATGCTATCTACACCTTATCATCCCCCATCAGTATGCTATCTACACCCTATCATCACCCATCAGGATGCTATCTACACCTAATCCTCACCCATCAGAATGCTATCTACACCCTATCATCCCCCATCAGTATGCTATCTACACCCTATCATCCCCCATCAGTATGCTATCTACACCCTATCATCACCCATCAGGATGCTATCTACACCCTATCATCCCCCATCAGTATGCTATCTACACCTAATCATCCCCCATCAGTATGCTATCTACACCCTATCATCCCCCATCAGTATGCTATCTACACCCTATCATCCCCCATCAGTATGCTATCTACACCTTATCATCCCCCATCAGTATGCTACCTACACCTAATCATCCCCCATCAGTATGCTATCTACACCTTATCATCCCCCATCAGTATGCTATCTACACCCTATCATCCCCCATCAGTATGCTATCTACACCTTATCATCCCCCATCAGTATGCTACCTACACCTAATCATCCCCCATCAGTATGCTATCTACACCTTATCATCCCCCATCAGTATGCTATCTACACCCTATCATCCCCCATCAGTATGCTATCTACACCCTATCATCCCCCATCAGTATGCTATCTACACCCTATCATCCCCCATCAGTATGCTATCTACACCCTATCATCCCCCATCAGTATGCTATCTACACCCTATCATCCCCCATCAGTATGCTATCTACACCCTATCATCCCCCATCAGTATGCTATCTACACCTTATCATCCCCCATCAGTATGCTATCTACACCCTATCATCCCCCATCAGTATGCTATCTACACCCTATCATCCCCCATCAGGATGCTATCTACACCCTATCATCCCCCATCAGTATGCTATCTACACCTAATCATCCCCCATCAGTATGCTATCTACACCCTATCATCCCCCATCAGTATGCTATCTACACCTAATCCTCACCCATCAGTATGCTATCTACACCCTATCATCCCCCATCAGTATGCTATCTACACCCTATCATCCCCCATCAGTATGCTATCTACACCTAATCATCCCCCATCAGTATGCTATCTACACCTAATCCTCACCCATCAGAATGCTATCTACATCTTATCATCCCCCATCAGTATGCTATCTACACCTTATCATCCCCCATCAGTATGCTATCTACACCTTATCATCCCCCATCAGTATGCTATCTACACCCTATCATCCCCCATCAGTATGCTATCTACACCTAATCCTCACCCATCAGTATGCTACCTACACCTTATCCCCTCCATCAGTATGCAACCCACACCTTATCCCCTCCATCAGTATGCTACCTACACCTTATCCCTCCCCATCAGTATGCAACCCACACCTTATCCCCTCCATCAGTATGCTACCTACACCTTATCCTTCCCCATCAGTATGCTACCTACACCTTATCCTCCCCCATCAGTATGCTACCTGCACCTTATCCTCCCCCATCAGTATGCTATCTACACCTTATCCTCCCCCATCAGGATGCTATCTACACCTTATCCTCCCCCATCAGTATGCTATCTGCACATTATCCCCTCCATCAGAATGCTATCTACACCTTATCCCCTCCATCAGAATGCTACCTACACCTTATCCTCCCCCATCAGTATGCTACCTGCACCTTATCCCCTCCATCAGAATGCTATCTACACCTTATCCTCCCCCATCAGTATGCTATCTGCACCTTATCCCCTCCATCAGAATGCTACCTACACCTTATCCCCTCCATCAGAATGCTACCTACACCTTATCCTTCCCCATCAGTATGCTACCTGCACCTTATCCCCTCCATCAGAATGCTATCTACACCTTATCCCCTCCATCAGTATGCTATCTACACCTTATCCTCCCCCATCAGAATGCTACCTGCACCTTATCCTCCCCCATCAGGATGCTATCTACACCTTATCCTTCCCCATCAGTATGCTACCTGCACCTTATCCCCTCCATCAGAATGCTACCTACACCTTATCCTTCCCCATCAGTATGCTACCTGCACCTTATCCTCCCCCATCAGGATGCTATCTACACCTTATCCTCCCCCATCAGTATGCTACCTACACCGTATCTTCCTCCATCAGAATGCTACCTGCACCTTATCCTCCCCCATCAGGATGCTATCTACACCTTATCCTTCCCCATCAGTATGCTACCTGCACCTTATCCCCTCCATCAGAATGCTACCTACACCTTATCCTTCCCCATCAGTATGCTACCTGCACCTTATCCTCCCCCATCAGGATGCTATCTACACCTTATCCTCCCCCATCAGTATGCTACCTGCACCTTATCCTCCCCCATCAGTATGCTACCTACACCGTATCCTCCCCCATCAGTATGCTACCTACACCGTATATTCCCCCATCAGTATGCTACCTGCACCTTATCCTCCCCCATCAGTATGCTACCTACACCGTATCCTCCCCCATCAGTATGCTACCTACACCGTATCCTCCCCCATCAGTATGCTACCTACACCGTATCTTCCCCCATCAGTATGCTACCTGCACCTTATCCTCCCCCATCAGTATGCTACCTACACCGTATCCTCCCCCATCAGTATGCTACCTACACCGTATCTTCCCCCATCAGTATGCTACCTGCACCTTATCCTCCCCCATCAGTATGCTACCTGCACCTTATCGTCCCCCATCAGTATGCTACCTACACCGTATCCTCCCCCATCAGTATGCTACCTACACCGTATCTTCCCCCATCAGTATGCTACCTGCACCTTATCCTCCCCCATCAGTATGCTACCTACACCGTATCCTCCCCCATCAGTATGCTACCTACACTGTATCTTCCCCCATCAGTATGCTACCTGCACCTTATCCTCCCCCATCAGTATGCTACCTACACCGTATCCTCCCCCATCAGTATGCTACCTACACCTAATCATCCCCCATCAGTATGCTATCTACACCTTATCATCCCCCATCAGTATGCTACCTACACCTTATCATCCCCCATCAGTATGCTACCTACACCTTATCATCCCCCATCAGAATGCTATCTACACCCTATCATCCCCCATCAGTATGCTATCTACACCTAATCATCCCCCATCAGTATGCTATCTACACCTAATCATCCCCCATCAGGATGCTATCTACACCTAATCATCCCCCATCAGGATGCTATCTACACCTTATCATCCCCCATCAGTATGCTATCTACACCCTATCATCCCCCATCAGAATGCTATCTACACCCTATCATCACCCATCAGAATGCTATCTACACCCTATCATCCCCCATCAGAATGCTATCTACACCCTATCATCCCCCATCAGTATGCTATCTACACCCTATCATCCCACATCAGTATGCTATCTACACCCTATCATCACCCATCAGTATGCTATCTACACCTAATCCTCACCCATCAGAATGCTATCTACACCCTATCATCCCCCATCAGTATGCTATCTACACCTTATCATCCCCCATCAGTATGCTATCTACACCCTATCATCACCCATCAGGATGCTATCTACACCTAATCCTCACCCATCAGAATGCTATCTACACCCTATCATCCCCCATCAGTATGCTATCTACACCTAATCCTCACCCATCAGAATGCTATCTACACCCTATCATCCCCCATCAGTATGCTATCTACACCTTATCATCCCCCATCAGTATGCTATCTACACCCTATCATCCCCCATCAGTATGCTATCTACACCCTATCATCCCCCATCAGTATGCTATCTACACCCTATCATCCCCCATCAGTATGCTATCTACACCCTATCATCCCCCATCAGTATGCTATCTACACCCTATCATCCCCCATCAGAATGCTATCTACACCCTATCATCCCCCATCAGTATGCTATCTACACCTTATCATCCCCCATCAGTATGCTATCTACACCCTATCATCACCCATCAGGATGCTATCTACACCTAATCCTCACCCATCAGAATGCTATCTACACCCTATCATCCCCCATCAGTATGCTATCTACACCCTATCATCCCCCATCAGTATGCTATCTACACCCTATCATCACCCATCAGGATGCTATCTACACCCTATCATCCCCCATCAGTATGCTATCTACACCTAATCATCCCCCATCAGTATGCTATCTACACCCTATCATCCCCCATCAGTATGCTATCTACACCCTATCATCCCCCATCAGTATGCTATCTACACCTTATCATCCCCCATCAGTATGCTACCTACACCTAATCATCCCCCATCAGTATGCTATCTACACCTTATCATCCCCCATCAGTATGCTATCTACACCCTATCATCCCCCATCAGTATGCTATCTACACCTTATCATCCCCCATCAGTATGCTACCTACACCTAATCATCCCCCATCAGTATGCTATCTACACCTTATCATCCCCCATCAGTATGCTATCTACACCCTATCATCCCCCATCAGTATGCTATCTACACCCTATCATCCCCCATCAGTATGCTATCTACACCCTATCATCCCCCATCAGTATGCTATCTACACCCTATCATCCCCCATCAGTATGCTATCTACACCCTATCATCCCCCATCAGTATGCTATCTACACCCTATCATCCCCCATCAGTATGCTATCTACACCTTATCATCCCCCATCAGTATGCTATCTACACCCTATCATCCCCCATCAGTATGCTATCTACACCCTATCATCCCCCATCAGGATGCTATCTACACCCTATCATCCCCCATCAGTATGCTATCTACACCTAATCATCCCCCATCAGTATGCTATCTACACCCTATCATCCCCCATCAGTATGCTATCTACACCTAATCCTCACCCATCAGTATGCTATCTACACCCTATCATCCCCCATCAGTATGCTATCTACACCCTATCATCCCCCATCAGTATGCTATCTACACCTAATCATCCCCCATCAGTATGCTATCTACACCTAATCCTCACCCATCAGAATGCTATCTACATCTTATCATCCCCCATCAGTATGCTATCTACACCTTATCATCCCCCATCAGTATGCTATCTACACCTTATCATCCCCCATCAGTATGCTATCTACACCCTATCATCCCCCATCAGTATGCTATCTACACCTAATCCTCACCCATCAGTATGCTACCTACACCTTATCCCCTCCATCAGTATGCAACCCACACCTTATCCCCTCCATCAGTATGCTACCTACACCTTATCCCTCCCCATCAGTATGCAACCCACACCTTATCCCCTCCATCAGTATGCTACCTACACCTTATCCTTCCCCATCAGTATGCTACCTACACCTTATCCTCCCCCATCAGTATGCTACCTGCACCTTATCCTCCCCCATCAGTATGCTATCTACACCTTATCCTCCCCCATCAGGATGCTATCTACACCTTATCCTCCCCCATCAGTATGCTATCTGCACATTATCCCCTCCATCAGAATGCTATCTACACCTTATCCCCTCCATCAGAATGCTACCTACACCTTATCCTCCCCCATCAGTATGCTACCTGCACCTTATCCCCTCCATCAGAATGCTATCTACACCTTATCCTCCCCCATCAGTATGCTATCTGCACCTTATCCCCTCCATCAGAATGCTACCTACACCTTATCCCCTCCATCAGAATGCTACCTACACCTTATCCTTCCCCATCAGTATGCTACCTGCACCTTATCCCCTCCATCAGAATGCTATCTACACCTTATCCCCTCCATCAGTATGCTATCTACACCTTATCCTCCCCCATCAGAATGCTACCTGCACCTTATCCTCCCCCATCAGGATGCTATCTACACCTTATCCTTCCCCATCAGTATGCTACCTGCACCTTATCCCCTCCATCAGAATGCTACCTACACCTTATCCTTCCCCATCAGTATGCTACCTGCACCTTATCCTCCCCCATCAGGATGCTATCTACACCTTATCCTCCCCCATCAGTATGCTACCTACACCGTATCTTCCTCCATCAGAATGCTACCTGCACCTTATCCTCCCCCATCAGGATGCTATCTACACCTTATCCTTCCCCATCAGTATGCTACCTGCACCTTATCCCCTCCATCAGAATGCTACCTACACCTTATCCTTCCCCATCAGTATGCTACCTGCACCTTATCCTCCCCCATCAGGATGCTATCTACACCTTATCCTCCCCCATCAGTATGCTACCTGCACCTTATCCTCCCCCATCAGTATGCTACCTACACCGTATCCTCCCCCATCAGTATGCTACCTACACCGTATATTCCCCCATCAGTATGCTACCTGCACCTTATCCTCCCCCATCAGTATGCTACCTACACCGTATCCTCCCCCATCAGTATGCTACCTACACCGTATCCTCCCCCATCAGTATGCTACCTACACCGTATCTTCCCCCATCAGTATGCTACCTGCACCTTATCCTCCCCCATCAGTATGCTACCTACACCGTATCCTCCCCCATCAGTATGCTACCTACACCGTATCTTCCCCCATCAGTATGCTACCTGCACCTTATCCTCCCCCATCAGTATGCTACCTGCACCTTATCGTCCCCCATCAGTATGCTACCTACACCGTATCCTCCCCCATCAGTATGCTACCTACACCGTATCTTCCCCCATCAGTATGCTACCTGCACCTTATCCTCCCCCATCAGTATGCTACCTACACCGTATCCTCCCCCATCAGTATGCTACCTACACTGTATCTTCCCCCATCAGTATGCTACCTGCACCTTATCCTCCCCCATCAGTATGCTACCTACACCGTATCCTCCCCCATCAGTATGCTACCTACACCGTATCCTCCCCCATCAGTATGCTACCTACACCTTATCCTCTCCATCAGTATACAACCTACACCTTTATCCTCCCCCATTAGTATGCTACCTGCACCTTATCCTCCCCCATCAGTATGCTACCTACACCGTATCCTCCCCCATCAGTATGCTACCTACACCTTATCCTCTCCATCAGTATACAATCTACACCTTTATCCTCCCCTAACAGTTCGCTTCAAAAATGTGCATTGTGATCAAGAAAACCAGTGAGCGGTTTTGATTTTGTGTTTTATGTCATTAATCTATAAGGAGCCATTCCGATTCTTAGTCATTTGAAAAGACTGAAAATTGTCCCTATTAGAGAACCAAACAAGAGCAGACTTCAGATTATGCCAATATAAAAGAGTCCCACAATCAGTCCAAGGCATTTCAGACACATTGCTAATGGTTTCCCAGTGGAGGAGAGAAAAATATTCAAATTAAGAAAGAGGCTATCGGAGCCAATCACAACCCTTCATTCATTTTTTTTAAAGATTCATGGCGGTCCCCTGAAATCCAATGTCTGTTAGTTTTTGTATGAAAACCTGCTCCATTGTGCCCAGGACCTCAGACTGGGGTGAAGGTTGATGCGGTAGCACAAACAAGGACTCAGAGGACACCTCCTTTACTGGATCCGCACACACCTTCACCACCGGCTCCGCCTCTTAAGTGGGAGACAAACAACTGGTTAGATGGGATACGTTCAAGCACCGCCCCCAGATGAGGAAGAAGGCGAGTCATCGACAAAACAAGAACAAGCTAAATCAACAGTAGAATGTGATTGGGTTAACCTGGTGCAAGATTTGGGCTTAGAGGACGCATAGACACTGTCACTAATGATAGTTTCACAGTGGCATTTCACAGTGCCATTTTCACAGTGACAGCTTGCAGGATCTAAAAATGTGTCGGTGTGAGGTGTCAGTTTGGCATGTCACACTGACCTATTGCAGGAATAGCTATCAGCAAGATTAGCATGTGCCTCAGCGCTAAGGCTGACATGGTCCCGCAAAGAGTATATAAGAAGAATGCCTTCATTAAGAGGGCGTGATAGTGCTACTTGACTTATCACTGACAGACAGCTCGTGATACTTCAACTATCATCAACCTAAAAGGTCATATCTGACTTTCATACTCTAGAACAATTGTAACTTTTGATTTCTGGATCTTGTAAAGAGACCGAACAGAGACAACTACCCTGTACGCTCCTATTGCCTACACAATCCACCCCCTAACTGGAGTAGATACACAGCCTCAGTGGAGATACGAAGGGTCTTGATCTTGACACAGCCTTTAAACAAGATTCAGCGAATCATAGTACAACTTCTAGTAGGAGAAACAGATGCATATCTGACTTTCATACTCTAGAACAATTGTATCTCTTGACTTCTGATTTCTGAACGAGACATACCGAGACAACTACCCACTACACTCCTCTCGCTGAATATATCCAGCCCCTAACTGGAGTCGATAAATAGCATCGGGGGTGTTACAAGGGGACATGATCTCAAACCGTTCTCTTCACTAATCAGTAAATCATAGTACAAACTTCTAGTAGGAGAAACAGATACTGAGTGATTGGATAAGCCTCTAGAGAAACTGTGAGTGGAAGAACATAATCTTTGGGGACCAACCAGGTCAACCTACGCTAAGGTAATTAACCACTTGTTGTAATACATATATAAGGCTGATAATCATAATCATGATGTTTGATGTTATAGATTAAGGACAAAGAAGAAACTGTAATAACGTGTACAACTGTGTGAATTGCAAACATTGAATAAAAAGTAGAAACTAGACCCAAAACCTTAGGGGAGAGAACACCTCTGACACGCCCAATCTAGGGAAACAAGTCTAGTTTCAACACTAAAGACAATATGATGGTTTGGACAGAATAATCATTTTATTGTAATAGTAATACTCTCTATTAATACTCGAGTAGTATTAGTCGACGGACATAGACTGTAAATCGTAACCAAGTTATAGCTTTCGTGAGTCTAGATATAAGAGCATACAAAGTGAAAGTAAACCCAGAGGTACTCTAAGTCTGATTAATGTAATCTAAGATCCCGAAACAAGCCTAATGGCATCACATAAGGCTAATCACCGAATAAAAGGGCAGGATACATAACCAGGCCAGTCCGGCGGATCTGTGAGTCACCTGTTAGCCGGGTGACATAAGAACTTGAGTGAGACGACTTGTATCACTCTCGACGAGGGTACCTTAACCGTCCTATAGCAGAATACCCTACCGCGACAAGGTTCACCTTCCAAAAGCACATCACCCTAAGCACATGGCCAAGACAATGCAGGAATGGCTTCGGGAATGTCCTTGAATGTCCTTGAGTGGCACAGCCAGAGCCTTGAACCTGATCAAGCTGTTAGTTTAGATAGGGGGGAAGAGAGAGAGAGAGTCCCACACAAAGAAAGGCTGAAAATAGATTGATTTGCATTATTATTTATAAGCCATCCATGTTAATTCAAGTTATCCTTCTGAATTAGTTAGGAGAGCATGTCTGACACATCTCACCTTCTGTTCTCAAACCCACAACACTGGGGTCAGGAAGTTGATTTAGTTACTTGTCAATCCCACAACAGTGGGGTCAGGAAGTTGATTTAGTTCCTTCTCAAACCCACAACACTGGGGTCAGGAAGTTGATTTAGTGACTTCTCAAACCCACAACACTGGGGTCAGGAAGTTGATTTCGTTCCTTCTCAAACTCACAACAACAGGGTCAGAAAGTTGATGTAGTCACTCACATCAACTCTGCAGGCCTGGCCTCTCTCACTCCAGACGCCCACCTGTTTAACTGTAGAGGAGAGAGAAGCAGAGACTGGGTGAGACCTTGTCTTTCACCGTTACAGCAAGGCGATGAGAGGAAGAGTGGGTTGTTATGTACATGTGAAATAAACACACACACACACACACACACACACACACACACACTGGTTCACACACACACACACACACACACTGGTTCACACACACAGACCCTACGGAGTTGCAGTGTTAAACGGCCCTCTGGCCCTGCTCTCTGCATCCATTGAAAGTGCGTCAGCCCTGGTCCTGGAACATTCTTGTTTGTTTCTTTGTTGTTTTCCATCCTGCCTGGCTGTGTTTTTCATAAGGACCCGGCTTCTGTAAAGCCATTACACTGCTGTTTAGATCTCTGTAAAGTCCTTATGTGATTATTACAGAGTTCAGGGGCTCAGATGGAGATGAGACAGGATAGGGGGAAGTGTGTGTGTGTTTGTGTAGTGGGAAGTGTGTGCACGGACGTCTATGCATCTGTCTATGATTGTGTGTTGGTGAGTAGGTGTGTGTGTGATGTCCACAGAAAGAGAGAGGGAAAGAGAGGGAAAGAGAGGGAACGAGAGGGCGATCAAGGACCTTGCTGCAGATTGACGACTGTGTTTTTTAGCATAAAGTCTTAGCAGAATCTTTGACAGAGAGTTTTTATTCCATTTGGTGGAGAATATTTAAACGTTCTTGATTGTTGACCTTTGGAAAAATGAACAATGTGTTTTAGCTCATTGCTTTAGTAAGATATTGCTATTAGTAAGTCTGAAGCTACGCACACAAGCACACACACACACACACACACGTACACACACATATACACACACACATTTAAAATTGCACTCACTTACAAACGCACTCACCCTCAGGAACTAATGGAGCGAAAGATAGCCCCCCTGACCATATCAATTGTAAGGAAATATTACCATTCATGTAAATGTATTCCAATAGGTAGGGAGCAGTAGCCTTGATTACTGAGAGCATGAGGAGAGCAGTCATGGCTACCTGGCCTGAAATCACATTGGAAACTGCCCCGAGCGACACACTTAATCAAATCACCCACCTGCAATTCAGACCAGAGAAACACACTTAAGATCACACATTAATGCTAATGTATACAACACACATATAGCAGTCTCTGAGTCCCCTAACTAGCCATGGCATTAACACAATGCAGGCCAGATCGCATCCAGATGGGAACATCAGTTCCCCTGCCAAACTGAGTAAATCTAAATTAGCCAGGTGACTATAGAGTACATGTGTATAGCTGTGTTGTTTTTCCACACAAATCACGTCAGTGGGTTTAAATTCTGGCATATAAAACTGAGCGGACCCAATTTGCTCTGACTAGCGCTGTCACCTGGCCAGACACACCTGCCTAAGCCAGTTAAGATTCTCGTCAGGGGGTATGGAATCCGACAGGGCAGAATTCTTCATAATGAGAATGTTTTCTGAACGCCACTATTTTCCCCCAATGACAGCGTTCGTTCGCTCGTTCCCTGTCTTGGTGGGCAATGTTGTTCAAGGATGGCAAAACTAACTGCCAGTGGGAATTGTTGTAATAACGCAGTGGCGAGGCCTCGGGCGCACACACACACACTTAACAGGATCTGACAGTGGGGTTAGGAGTAGCCGTTACAGTTTGTCTGAAAAATGTATGTGTTATTTAGGAAACTGCGATGGGTGCTTAAGCTACGAAGGGGAGAAAAGGAGCATGGAATAAGATCTGCTCCATGACGAACGGACCTGAGGTTTATGACTCTGGACAGGAGGGTTACTACGACGATGCCAGCCCACATCTCGTCTCATTAGGAAAGTCCTGGTTTACTGGAAGAAACATGTCTAATGCATCTTCTGCCCATCTCCCTTCACCTTTCTCTTTCCCTCCCTATCTCTCTCTCTCTCTCTCTCTCTCTCTCTCTCTCTCTCTCCATCTCACTCGTTTTCCTCTCTCTCCCTCCATCCCCATCTTCTTTCTATCCCCATCTCTCTCTTTCTCACTCGCTTCTCCTTCTCAATCTTGGTTATAATTTCCTGCTCTCTCAGGACTGGGGCTAGAGAAGAAGAGTCTTTATGCTGCTCACATGTAAAGTCAGGCTCCCCGCTCGAGTTCCCAGGCAATCCCCTGATCACCGCTCCTTAGCTGGCCTGCTGAATGTCATTACTGCCTCCTCAGTGGCTCTGGCCAAGTCGCGCTGGGGACCGCCAACAACACAGGACAAAATCACATTACCGCAAAAGGCACACATCCTGAATAAAATGGGATGTCCAGTTTCACACCATTTTCATTATATAGCGTACCCCCCCAGTGTCTCTTCAGCAGTGAGAGGCCGTACTGTGGCAAGATGCATGCTGTTCTCCTTGCCTGTCCTGTTATCAGGGTTTAGAGGGTCCGTCTTTCATGTCTTCTAATGGAATATATTTAGTCACTGTAGACTTTTAGGTTAACAATTTGTTCTATACATTTTTGACAGAATGTCATTAATTGTTTTGTCGATGTGATGTGATGTATTGCAATTGTAATTATAATTTGTCGGCTGGTGTAATCAATTTTCCCCTTCGGGGATCAATGAGGTATCGTATTGTACCATATTGCATCACATTGCATCATATTGTATCATGTTGTATTGTACACAGCTGTACTCTTTGGGCTTGATGTAGTCGACAATATAAGAAAACCATTCCTGCTGATTCAAAGACCTTTCTTGATGTTACCTGCTGCTATTTTGTTGCACTCTTCACCATTTAATCATACAGACATCCCAAGACATCCTTAACTAATCAATGACCTGTGACCTCATCTATAAAACTGATATATTGGACAATTTTGAAATTAAGTATGATTTACGCAGAAAACCACATACAAGTAGTTATTTAAAAAACCTTACTTTGACGTGGAAATGATCTTCTCTAAGCAAAGTCTAGACTTGCCGTAAGTGATTTTCCTGCTGGTAATGTATTGCAGTTGGGACGCATATGCGTCCAAGCCTGTGGTGAACTTTGCATTCTCTTTATGGACAATTTGTTAGGAATTATCAATTAAAGTTGTGAGGAATTCTTTTCCAGAAGCAAGGTGTTTTGAATTAAAAACAGAATGCGATGTTCTATAAATAGCATGTCGAATTAGAATAAATGAACCATGGCTGTTCTCGCGTTATTTGAAGACATTGAAAACCGTGCTTTTAGAAGGAAAAGAGTTTTCAGAGAACAGAATTACTTTGATGATCCATGGCTTATAAATCGCTATCATCTCCCAAGAAATGTTCTGTTTTATTTGTGCGCTGATTTCGCCCCTTATCTGGAAAGGAAGATATGCTGCAATCATGCCATACCTGTATCTGTCCAAATACTTTCCACTCTGGGATTCCTCGCTACTGGGACATTCCAGAGGGAAATGGGTGACAGGTCGGTTATATCACAGCCATCATTCAGCCGCATCCTGCCACAAGTGATTGAGGCGATTCTACACGTATTGTCCAAGAGATACATTAGTTTCCCATTTACAGCCAATGAACAGGCGTCAACGCGGAGTTTGTCCGCTCATTTAATTTCCCAGGGGTCATAGGTGCAGTTGACTGCACGCATATTGACAAACGCGCACCGTCTGTAGATGAGCATGTATATGTTAACACAAAGAATTTCCGTTCATTGAATGTTCAGATCACCTGCGATGCCCGTATGCAAGTACTCAATGTATGCTCCAAGTGGCCAGGGTCTACGCACAACTCATTCATTCTGCGCCACTGCAGAGTAGGCCTGCGTCTAGAAGCTGTTGAGAAACGAGACGGATGGCTTCTCTGTGAGTTATTTTTTATTCCAGTGTATTATAGCCTATTAACCGTGCAAAATAACGTAACAAAACGGTGTTAACCTATTAGGTGACCGAGGTTATCAACTGAAAATGTGGCTTCTCACTCCATTTGCAGATCCCCTAACAGCAGAGGAAACGCTGTAAGGGGACAATTTGGCGCAGGGCAGAGCAAGGTCGGTTGAGGAGCGCACCATCGGACTGCTGAGGAGCAGGTGGCCTTGCCTTAATGCATCAGGTGGAAAATTCCTCTACAAGCCAGAGAAGGTAACTTTAAAATACAAAACTTAAATTTAGTTTTAAAATGGGTCAACATAAAGCAACATTACCAACATGTTATATTTAGCATTTTATTTAAATTGAACACCCAAAGGTTCTGGCCAAATAGCTGAAAACTGTTTTTCATTTGGCCCTATGGTTACTGAGATGTCCAGCTATCTGAATGTTTGTTCAGAATGGTGTCCAGTTATCTGAATGTTTGTTCAGAATGGTGTCCAGCTATCTGAATGTTTGTTCAGAATGGTGTCCAGCTATCTGAATGTTTGTTCAGAATGGTGTCCAGCTATCTGAATGTTTGTTCAGAATGGTGTCCAGCTACAGTGCCTTGCGAAAGTATTCGGCCCCCTTGAACTTTGCGACCTTTTGCCACATTTCAGGCTTCAAACATAAAGATATAAAACTGTATTTTTTTGTGAAGAATCAACAACAAGTGGAACACAATCATGAAGTGGAACGACATTTATTGGATATTTCAAACTTTTTTAACAAATCAAAAACTGAAAAATTGGGCGTGCAAAATTATTCAGCCCCTTTACTTTCAGTGCAGCAAACTCTCTCCAGAAGTTCAGTGAGGATCTCTGAATGATCCAATGTTGACCTAAATGACTAATGATGATAAATACAATCCACCTGTGTGTAATCAAGTCTCCGTATAAATGCACCTGCACTGTGATAGTCTCAGAGGTCCGTTAAAAGCGCAGAGAGCATCATGAAGAACAAGGAACACACCAGGCAGGTCCGAGATACTGTTGTGAAGAAGTTTAAAGCCGGATTTGGATACAAAAAGATTTACCAAGCTTTAAACATTCCAAGGAGCACTGTGCAAGCGATAATATTGAAATGGAAGGAGTATCAGACCACTGCAAATCTACCAAGACCTGGCCGTCCCTCTAAACTTTCAGCTCATACAAGGAGAAGACTGATCAGAGATGCAGCCAAGAGGCCCATGATCACTCTGGATGAACTGCAGAGATCTACAGCTGAGGTGGGAGACTCTGTCCATAGGACAACAATCAGTCGTATATTGCACAAATCTGGCCTTTATGGAAGAGTGGCAAGAAGAAAGCCATTTCTTAAAGATATCCATAAAAAGTGTTGTTTAAAGTTTGCCACAAGCCACCTGGGAGACACACCAAACATGTGGAAGAAGGTGCTCTGGTCAGATGAAACCAAAATTGAACTGTTTGGCAACAATGCAAAACGTTATGTTTGGCGTAAAAGCAACACAGCTCATCACCCTGAACACACCATCCCCACTGTCAAACATGGTGGTGGCAGCATCATGGCTTGGGCCTGCTTTTCTTCAGCAGGGACAGGGAAGATGGTTAAAATTGATGGGAAGATGGATGGAGCCAAATACAGGACCATTCTGGAAGAAAACCTGATGGAGTCTGCAAAAGACCTGAGACTGGGACGGAGATTTGTCTTCCAACAAGACAATGATCCGAAACATAAAGCAAAATCTACAATGGAATGGTTCAAAAATAAACATATCCAGGTGTTAGAATGGCCAAGTCAAAGTCCAGACCTGAATCCAATCGAGAATCTGTGGAAAGAACTGAAAACTGCTGTTCACAAATGCTCTGTTACGGTGAGTGAATGAGGACCCAAAAGCGAACTAACTTAAACAGAGCTTCTTTAATAACCAAACATAGGTAGGCTCAGATAGACCGGCAGATTCCGACAGGACAGGACAAGGTTACAGCAAACATGACGATAGTCTGGCTCAGGCATGAAACACAACAAACAAGAATCCGACAAGGACAGGAACAAAAACAGAGAGAGATATAGGGGACTAATCAGAGGGAAAAGGGGAACAGGTGGGAGAAGGGGTGACGAGGTAGTCAAGAGGAGACAAGGAACAGCTGGGGGAAAGCGGGGGAGAAAAGGTAACCTAATACGACCAGCAGAGGGAGACAGGGTGAAAGGAAAGGACAGAAAGACACAACATGACAATACATGACAGTACCCCCCCACTCACCGAGCGCCTCCTGGCGCACTCGAGGAGGAAACCTGGCGTCAACGGAGGAAATCCTCGATCAGCGCACGGTCCAGCACGTCCCGAGAGGGAACCCAACTCCTCTCCTCAGGACCGTACCCCTCCCAATCAACGAGGTACTGGTGACCACGGCCCCGAGGACGCATGTCCAAAATCCTGCGGACCCTGTAGATGGGTGCGCCCTCGACAAGGATGGGGAGGGGGGGAAGACGAGCGGGGGCGCGAAGAACGGGCTTAATACAGGAGACATGGAAGACCGGGTGGACGCGACGAAGGTATCGCGGAAGAAGAAGTCGAACTGCGACAGGATTAATGACCCGAGAAATACGGAACGGACCAATGAACCGCGGGGTCAACTTGCGAGAAGCCGTCTTAAGGGGAAGGTTCTGAGTGGAGAGCCAAACTCTCTGACCGCGACAATATCTAGGACTCTTAGTTCTACGCTTATTAGCAGCCCTCACAGTCTGCGTCCTATAACGGCAAAGTGCAGACCTGACCCTCTTCCAGGTGCGCTCGCAACGTTGGACAAAAGCCTGAGCGGAGGGGACGCTGGACTCGGCGAACTGAGATGAGAACAGCGAAGGCTGGTACCCGAGGCTACTCTGAAAAGGAGATAGCCCGGTCGCAGACGAAGGAAGCGAGTTGTGGGCGTACTCTGCCCAGGGGAGCTGTTCTGACCAAGACGCAGGGTTGCGAAAAGAAAGACTGCGTAAGATGCGACCAATAGTCTGATTGGCCCGTTCTGCTTGACCGTTAGACTGGGGGTGAAAGCCGGAAGAGAGACTGACGGAAGCCCCAATCAAACGGCAAAACTCCCTCCAAAATTGAGACGTGAATTGCGGACCTCTGTCCGAAACGACGTCTGACGGAAGGCCATGAATTCTGAAAACATTCTCGATGATGATTTGTGCCGTCTCTTTAGCAGAAGGAAGCTTAGCAAGGGGAATGAAATGAGCCGCCTTAGAGAACCTATCGACAACCGTAAGAATAACAGTCTTCCCCGCTGACGAAGGCAGTCCGGTGACAAAATCTAAGGCGATGTGAGACCACGGTCGAGAGGGAATGGGAAGCGGCCTGAGACGGCCGGCAGGAGGGGAGTTACCGGACTTAGTCTGCGCGCAGACCGAACAAGCAGCCACGAAACGACGCGTGTCATGCTCCCGGGTGGGCCACCAAAAACGCTGGCGAATGGAAGCAAGCGTACCCCGAACGCCAGGGTGGCCGGCTAACTTGGCAGAGTGAGCCCACTGAAGAACGGCCAGACGAGTAGGAACGGGAACGAAAAGAAGGTTCCTAGGACAAGCGTGCGGCGACGGAGTGTGAGTGAGCGCTTGCTTTACCTGCCTCTCAATTCCCCAGACAGTCAACCCGACAACACGCCCCTCAGGGAGAATCCCCTCGGGGTCAGTGGAGGCTACTGAAGAACTGAAGAGACGAGATAAAGCATCAGGCTTGGTGTTCTTAGAGCCCGGACGATAAGAAATCACGAACTCGAAACGAGCGAAAAACAGCGCCCAACGCGCCTGACGCGCATTAAATCGTTTGGCAGAACGGATGTACTCAAGGTTCCTATGGTCAGTCCAAACGACAAAAGGAACGGTCGCCCCCTCCAACCACTGTCGCCATTCGCCTAGGGCTAACCGGATGGCGAGCAGTTCGCGGTTTCCCACATCATAGTTACGTTCCGACGGCGACAGGCGATGAGAAAAATACGCGCATGGGTGGACCTTGTCGTCAGAGAGGGAGCGCTGAGAAAGAATGGCTCCCACGCCCACCTCTGACGCGTCAACCTCGACAACGAACTGTCTAGAGACGTCAGGTGTAACAAGGATAGGAGCGGATGTAAAACGATTCTTGAGGAGATCAAAAGCTCCCTGGGCGGAAACGGACCACTTAAAGCACGTCTTGACGGAAGTAAGGGCTGTGAGAGGAGCTGCCACCTGACCGAAATTACGGATGAAACGACGATAGAAGTTCGCGAAGCCGAGAAAGCGCTGCAGCTCGACGCGTGACTTAGGGGCGGGCCAATCAATGACAGCTTGGACCTTAGCGGGATCCATCTTAATGCCTTCAGCGGAAATAACAGAACCGAGAAATGTGACGGAGGAGGCATGAAAAGTGCACTTCTCAGCCTTCACAAAAAGACAATTCTCTAAAAGGCGCTGGAGGACACGTCGAACGTGCTGAAGATGAATCTGGAGTGACGGTGAAAAAATCAGGATATCGTCAAGGTAAACGAAAACAAAGATGTTCAGCATGTCTCTCAGGACATCATTGACTAATGCCTGAAAGACAGCTGGAGCGTTAGCGAGGCCGAAAGGAAGAACCCGGTATTCAAAGTGCCCTAACGGAGTGTTAAACGCCGTCTTCCACTCGTCCCCCTCCCTGATGCGCACGAGATGGTAAGCGTTACGAAGGTCCAACTTAGTGAAAAACCTGGCTCCCTGCAGGATCTCGAAGGCTGTTATGTCATTCAGCCCTCGATAATCTATGCAGGGGCGCAGAGACCCCTCCTTCTTCTTGACAAAAAAAAACCCCGCTCCGGCGGGAGAGGAGGAGGGGACTATGGTACCGGCGTCAAGAGCTACAGACAAATAATCCTCGAGAGCCTTACGTTCGGGAGCCGACAGAGAGTATAGTCTACCCCGGGGGGGAGTGGTTCCCGGAAGGAGATCAATACTACAATCATACGACCGGTGTGGAGGAAGAGAGGTGGCCCTGGACCGACTGAACACCGTGCGCAGATCGTGATATTCCTCCGGCACCCCTGTCAAATCACCAGGCTCCTCCTGTGAAGAAGAGACAGAGGAAACAGGAGGGATAGCAGACATTAAACATTTCACATGACAAGAGACGTTCCAGGAGAGGATAGAATTACTAGACCAATTAATGGAAGGATTATGACAAACTAGCCAGGGATGGCCCAAAACAACAGGTGTAAAAGGTGAACGAAAAATCAAAAAAGAAATGGTTTCGCTATGATTACCAGAAACAGTGAGGGTTAAAGGTAGCGTCTCACGCTGAATCCTGGGGAGAGGACTACCATCCAGGGCGAACAAGGCCGTGGACTCCCTTAACTGTCTGAGAGGAATGTCATGTTCCCGAGCCCAGGTCTCGTCCATAAAACAGCCCTCCGCCCCAGAGTCTATTAAGGCACTGCAGGAAGCTGACGAACCGGTCCAGCGTAGATGGACCGACAAGGTAGTGCAGGATCTTGAAGGAGAGACAGGAGTAGTAGCGCTCACCAGTAGCCCTCCGCTTACTGATGAGCTCTGGCTTTTACTGGACATGAAGTGACAAAATGACCAGCAGAACCGCAATAGAGACAGAGGCGGTTGGTGATTCTCCGTTCCCTCTCCTTAGTCGAGATGCGGATACCTCCCAGCTGCATAGGCTCAGCTCCCGAGCCGGCAGAGGAAGATGGTAGTGATGCGGAGAGGGGGGCAACGGAGAACGCGAGCTCCTTTCCACGAGCTCGGTGACGAAGATCAACCCGTCGCTCAATGCGAATAGCGAGTTCAATCAGGGAATCCACGCTGGAAGGGACCTCCCGGGAGAGAATCTCATCCTTTACCTCTGCGCGGAGACCCTCCAGAAAACGAGCGAGCAAAGCCGGCTCGTTCCAGCCACTGGAGGCAGCAAGAGTGCGAAACTCAATAGAGTAGTCTGTTATGGATCGATTACCTTGACATAGGGAAGACAGGGCCCTGGAAGCCTCCTCCCCAAAAACAGATCGATCAAAAACCCGTATCATCTCCTCCTTAAAGTCCTGATACTGGTTAGTACACTCAGCCCTTGCCTCCCAGATTGCCGTGCCCCACTCACGAGCCCGTCCAATAAGGAGAGATATGACGTAGGCGACACGAGCAGTGCTCCTGGAGTAAGTGTTGGGCTGGAGAGAAAACACAATATCACACTGGGTGAGGAACGAGCGGCATTCAGTGGGCTCCCCAGAGTAACACGGCGGGTTATTGATTCTGGGCTCCGGAGATTCGAAAGCCCTGGAAGTGGCCGGTGGATCGAGGCGGAGATGGTGAACCTGTTCTGTGAGGTTGGAGACTTGGGTGGCCAGGGTCTCAACGGCATGTCGAGCAGCAGACAATTCCTGCTCGTGTCTGCCTAGCATCGCTCCCTGGATCTCGACGGCTGAGTGGAGAGGATCCGAAGTCGCTGGGTCCATTCTTGGTCGGATTCTTCTGTTACGGTGAGTGAATGAGGACCCAAAAGCGAACTAACTTAAACAGAGCTTCTTTAATAACCAAACATAGGTAGGCTCAGATAGACCGGCAGATTCCGACAGGACAGGACAAGGTTACAGCAAACATGACGATAGTCTGGCTCAGGCATGAAACACAACAAACAAGAATCCGACAAGGACAGGAACAAAAACAGAGAGAGATATAGGGGACTAATCAGAGGGAAAAGGGGAACAGGTGGGAGAGGGGCCGAATACTTTCGCAAGGCACTGTATCTGAATGTTTGTTCAGAATGGTGTCCAGCTATCTGAATGTTTGTTCAGAATGGTGTCCAGCTATCTGAATGTTTGTTCAGAATGGTGTCCAGATATCTGAATGTTTGTTCAGAATGGTGTCCAGCTATCT
Organism: Oncorhynchus mykiss; assembly: GCF_057628025.1. Classification (NCBI taxonomy): domain Eukaryota; kingdom Metazoa; phylum Chordata; class Actinopteri; order Salmoniformes; family Salmonidae; genus Oncorhynchus; species Oncorhynchus mykiss. The sequence goes on along the minus strand of NC_143051.1, from coordinate 12,339,363 downwards.
GAATGTTCGTTCAGAATGATGTCCAGCTATCTGAATGTTCGTTCAGAATGGTGTCCAGCTATCTGAATGTTTGTTCAGAATGGTGTCCAGCTATCTGAATGTTTGTTCAGAATGGTGTCCAGCTATCTGAATGTTCGTTCAGAATGGTGTCCAGCTATCTGAATGTTTGTTCAGAATGGTGTCCAGCTATCTGAATGTTTGTTCAGAATGGTGTCCAGCTATCTGAATGTTTGTTCAGAATGGTGTCCAGCTATCTGAATGTTTGTTCAGAATGGTGTCCAGCTATCTGAATGTTTGTTCAGAATGGTGTCCAGCTATCTGAATGTTCGTTCAGAATGGTGTCCAGCTATCTGAATGTTTGTTCAGAATGGTGTCCAGCTATCTGAATGTTTGTTCAGAATGGTGTCCAGCTATCTGAATGTTCGTTCAGAATGGTGTCCAGCTATCTGAATGTTTGTTCAGAATGGTGTCCAGCTATCTGAATGTTCGTTCAGAATGGTGTCCAGCTATCTGAATGTTTGTTCAGAATGGTGTCCAGCTATCTGAATGTTTGTTCAGAATGGTGTCCAGCTATCTGAATGTTCGTTCAGAATGGTGTCCAGCTATCTGAATGTTTGTTCAGAATGGTGTCCAGCTATCTGAATGTTTGTTCAGAATGGTGTCCAGCTATCTGAATGTTTGTTCAGAATGGTGTCCAGCTATCTGAATGTTTGTTCAGAATGGTGTCCAGCTATCTGAATGTTTGTTCAGAATGGTGTCCAGCTATCTGAATGTTCGTTCAGAATGGTGTCCAGCTATCTGAATGTTTGTTCAGAATGGTGTCCAGCTATCTGAATGTTTGTTCAGAATGGTGTCCAGCTATCTGAATGTTCGTTCAGAATGGTGTCCAGCTATCTGAATGTTTGTTCAGAATGGTGTCCAGCTATCTGAATGTTCGTTCAGAATGGTGTCCAGCTATCTGAATGTTTGTTCAGAATGGTGTCCAGCTATCTGAATGTTCGTTCAGAATGGTGTCCAGCTATCTGAATGTTTGTTCAGAATGGTGTCCAGCTATCTGAATGTTCGTTCAGAATGGTGTCCAGCTATCTGAATGTTTGTTCAGAATGGTGTCCAGCTATCAGAATGTTTCGAACACAGACTGAATGGTTCCTATCATCTTGTGTCCCTGGAACATTTTACTCCACTGATGCTTACTGAGGCTGGTCATGATTAGGAGTGGAGTGGACAGAGGGAGGGAGGAAGGGATCTAAGAGGAGGAGTAGCCATGCTGAGATTAGAAAGATGATGAGAGGCGGGGGGGGAATTAGTGAATTGTGAAAAGCGTGGAAGAGCGGGAGAAGGAGAGCAAACATGCGAGTAGAGGAAAGAGATGGAGGAGAGAGATAACATATGGGAGAGCAACGATTGAGAAGGGGTTGGAGAAGAAATGCGGGAGACAAAAAGCTAGCTACATATCGAGAAGCAATGGAAGAATGGAGGAGGAGAGCAAATTTTGAGAGAAGGCCAGAGAGACAGTGGAAAGAGCAAACATTTTGATGGAAGAATGGATTGAGGGAGAAAGGAGGGAGGAGGTGGTCAGCAAACACATTTCAGCATAATAGTCCGCTGTGATCCACAGCAATGGAAGTGTTTGAACTAAATGTTATCATGTCTCGTTGTCAAATAGACAGACCAGAAATTGTATTAATACAGACACTATGGTAAACAATATGTCTTCAAATATGATCATCATCACAGTGGGAGGACAACATCACAGTGTGAGGACATCATCACAGTGGGAAGACAACATCACAGTGTGAGGACAACATCACAGCGGGAGGACAACATCACAGTGTGAGGACAACATCACAGTGTGAGGACAACATCACAGTGTGAGGACAACATCAGTGTGAGGACAACATCACAGTGGGAGGACAACATCACAGTGGGAGGACAACATCAGTGTGAGGACAACATCACAGTGGGAAGACAACATCACAGTGGGAGGACAACATCACAGTGTGAGGACAACATCACAGTGGTGGCCAAAAAGTCTCAACAGAGGATGTACTATCTGTGCCAGCAGAGGAAACTCAAACTCTCTCGGTCAATTCTGGTTCGGTTCTACATGCCTATCATTGAATCCATCCTCACCTCTTCTATCACCGTCTGGTTTGGGTTCTACATGCCCATCATTGAATCCATCCTCACCTCTTCTATCACCGTTTGGTTTGGTTCTACATGCCCATCATTGAATCCATCCTCACATCTTCTATCACTGTCTGGTTGGGTTCTACATGCCCATCATTGAATCCATCCTCACCTCTTCTATCACCGTCTGGTTTGGGTCTTCGTCTGCCCACTGTAAGGGAAAACTGCAGCGCATCGTCCGGCCTGTGGAGAACGGCATCAATTGTCACCGGCCCTCCATTAAGTAAGATCATCGCCGTCCCTGCTGCTCCGTCTGGACACTTGATATTTCAAAGACTCCGGTCTGGCAGACGGTTTAGGTCAATTGTGATCAAAACCGCCCACCACTTGATTAGTTTCTCCCCTCCCCCCACCATGCTGTGTTCCTCATCAACCGGCCAAAGGGCTTGTAGGGATTGAGTGGCCCTCATCAACCGGCCAACAGGCTCTTAGGAAATGAGTGGCCTTTATCAACTAGCCAATGGGCTCGTGGGAATTGAGTGGCCCTCAACAACCGGTGTCGTGTCGTTGGCTATGCCGGATTAAGTGATATGACATGCTATTCTATAAAATCCTTTCTCCGTGATTAATTAATATTACCTGATTGAGCTGATCATGTAAATGTAATTAAAACGTTTTATGGCTGGGGGGCATTATTGAGTAGCTTGGATGAATAATGTGCCCAGAGTAAACGGCCTGCTCCTCAGTCTCAGTTGCTAATATATGCATAGTATTAATAGTATTGGATAGAAAACACGCTGATGTTTCTAAAACTGTTTGAATGATGTCTGTGAGTATAACAGAACTCATATGGCAGGGAAAAACCCGAGAAGAAATCAAAACAGGAAGTGAAAAATCTGAGGTTGGTAGATTTTCAACACAGTTCCAATTGAAATCCCATTGAGATATGAATGAAGTTGCACTTCCTAGGGCTTCCAATAGATGTCAACCGTCTATAGAAATTTGAATGAGGCTTCTACTGTGTTGTGGGACTGAATAAGAGCAGAATGAGCCATGTGTCTGGCAGTCAGCCATTTCCTGGTCATGCGCATTCCACATGATATCCACTTGCGTTCCGTTGCTCCTCAAGACACAAAAAAATTCTCCAGTTGGAACTTTATTGAAGATTTATGATAAGAACATCCTAATAATTGATTCTGTACTTGGTTTGAAATGTTTCTTCGACCTTTAAGATAACTTTTTGAAGTTTTTGTCCGAAGTAACGCTCGACCAGAACGAGCGTTTGGATATGTATACCAAACGAGCTAACAAAAGTAGGTATTTGGACATAAATAACGGACATTATCGAACAAAACAAACAGTTAACTTTTAATGGCTGCAGGGGCAGTATTGAGTAGCTTGGATGAAAAAGTGCCCATTGACCAGGTCAAATAAACAGAAGTGTGCCATATGGCAGACCAATACAAACTCATCTCTCTGCATGTCCAGCCCACTCATTATCTCAGCCAGTCATGGCTAGCGGGAAGGTTGCTGCCTATTTCTGTGGCTTAACCAGAGGACATACACATTTGTTATTAAGGCACATGAAAGTTCACATGTTTCAGAAGGCATTTCTGCCCCAAAAAAAACATTTAGATTATTTTTTTAAGTTTACGTTCAAACGGCTCTCCTGTGAAGTAGTGACCCACGACATACGCCTAATTTCCAGAAACGGGTCACATATAACTGTCTTAATGTTGCTGGACCCCAGTGAGAGGAGCTGCTTCCTTGGCAGTAACAAATGGGGATCCATAATAAATACAAATACAGTTGAAGTCGGGAATTTACATGGCCACATCTATTCACTTACGTGACATTATAATGAAACATTAATCTGCATAAAAAAATCTAAACATTAAAATAGGAGCATGTATTGTCAACCTTAAGGCAACATTGTGCCAAGAGGCCCATTAGCTGTTCATCTCCACTGTGTTGAAGATCTCTCAGACACTAAAGCCTCCATTTTAAATGTTCAGAGGAGGATGTAAAATAACCTACAGTCATTGGACTATCAGAATTCCACCCATCTGTTTGTCTCCTCTCCTTCACAACAGAGGAAGTAAAGAATGGATCAACACCTACACTGCAGTCTGACCGACACCATTCTACACTGCAGTCTGACCGACACCATTCTACACTGCAGTCTGACCGACACCATTCTACACTGCAGTCTGACCGACACCATTCTACACTGCAGTCTGACCGACACCATTCTACACTGCAGTCTGACCGACAGTCTGACCGACACCATTCTACACTGCAGTCTGACCGACACCATTCTATACTGCAGTCTGATGGCCACAATGGTGGCCCTCTTGAAGCATGTGGGAACAGCAGACTGGGATAGGTATTGATTGAATATGTCCGTGAACACACCAGCCAGCTGGTCTGCGCAGGGTCTGAGGACACGGCTAGGGATGCCTTGCGAGGGTTAACACATTTAAATGTTTTACTCACGTTGGCTGCGGTGAAGGAGAGTCCGCAGGTTTTGGTAGCGGGCCGTGTCGGTGGCACTGTATTGTCCTCAAAGCGAGCAAAGAAGTTGTTTAGTTTGTCTGGGAGCAAGACATCGGGGTCTGCGACAGGGCTGGATTTTTTTCTGTAGTCCGTGATTGACTGTAGACCCTGCCACATACCTCTCATGTCTGAGCTGTTAAATTGCGACTCTACTTAGTCTCTATACTGACGCTTAGCTTGTTTGATTGCCTTGCGGAGGGAATAGCCTCACTGTTTTATGTATTCTGGTCAAATATTATTATTTTAGCTGAATGGCTGAAGGACAAATTAAAACTTGGAGCTATAATTTATGTTTGCATACATCATTGAAAAGCTCCAATTTGACCTCTATATGACCTTATAAACCCAACAACATGTCTGATTTGCTTCGACTCCCCTTAGAATCCTGGTTTTAATCCTGAGCCATTGAACAAGTTTACTCTCAATCTCAATTGGGAGCAATTTGACACTGTGTGTGCCATTGAACATCTCAGCTGGGGTCTGGTTGTTGATGGCACACTTAAACAAGACAGTAATCTCCATGCCAATGACAATCTTTATATCCGTCTCTCTCTCCGCCCCATGTGTTGTTGTACTCGTGCGTCCATCACCATTTCCTGGGGCAGGTTTGGAGCGGCAATCGATTGAACTGTATCTTTATTCATTAGGACTGGAGTGAGAAACAGGATGAACAAGTTTGACCTCACTTGGATCGTTTCACATTTGCATCTGAAATGGAGGTCTGCAGAGATCAAGTGAAGATAAAGAGAGAATAAGAAACTTTTCTCTTCAGATTTCTCCTTCCCCCATTCTGTACGCTAAGCCTCTAGGCATGTGCTCTCATTGCTCTGGCCTGTGGAAACCACTCACACGACCCGACATCCACACACACACACACACACACACACACACACACACACACACACACACACACACACACACACACACACACACACACACACACACACACACACACACACACACACACACACACACACACACACAGGCATAGACGCATGAACTCTGTAATAATCACATAAGGACTTTACAGAGATTTAAATATAAGTAATGACTTTACAGAAGCCAGGTCCTTATGAAAAACACAGCCAGGCAGGATGGAAAACAACAAAGAAACAAACAAGAATGCTTCCCGGGACCAGGGCTGACACACACTCAATGGATGCAGAGAGCAGGGCCAGAGGGCCGTTTACACTGCAACTCCGTAGGGTCTGTGTGTGTGAACCAGTGTGTGTGTGTATATGCAATTCTTACTCTGGCAAATGGGGTGTGTGTGTGTGTGTGTGTGTGTGTGTGTGTGTGTGTGTGTGTGTGTGTGTGTGTGTGTGTGTGTGTGTGTGTGTGTGTGTGTGTGTGTGTGTGTGTGTGTGTGTGTGTGTGTGTGTGTGTGTGTGCATGCGTGCATGTGTTTAATTTACATGTATATAACCCAACTCCCTCTCCCTTCCGTCGCCTTGCCTGTAGCTGTGAAAGACAAGGTCTCACCCAGTCTCTGCTTCTCTCTCCTCTACAGTTAAACAGGTGGGCGTATAGAGTGAGAGAGGCCAGGCCTGCAGAGTTTATGTGAGTAACTACCAACTATCAACTTTCTGACCCTATTGTTGTGAGTTTGAGAAGTAATTAAATCAACTTCCTGACCCCACTATTGTGGGTTTGAGAATAGAGGGTGAGACATGTCAGGCTGTCAACCCCTTCAGAACGATGACTAGAATGGATGGCTCTCTCTCTCGGTCTCTGTCTGTCTGTCTCTCTCTCTCTCTCTATCTCAATTCAATTCAAAGGGGCTATATTGGCATAGGAAACATATGTTTACATTGCCAAAACTTGTAAAATAGATAATTATAACCAAAGTGAAACACTCCAAAATGAACAGTAAATATTTAATTCACAAATATACATTGTTGTAACGATGTGCAAAAGGGAAAATAAATAAACATAAATATAGGTTGTATTTACAATGGTGTTTGTTCTTAACTGGTTGCCATTTTATTGTGGCAACATGTCACAAATCAAATCAAATCAAATGTTATTTGTCACATACACATGGTTAGCAGATGTTAATGCGAGTGTAGCGAAATGCTTGTGCTTCTAGTTCCGACAATGCAGTAATAACCAACGAGTAATCTAACCTAACAATTCCACAACTACTACCCTATACACACATGTGCAAAGGGATAGAGAATATGTACATAAAGATATATGAATGAGTGATGGTACAGAACGGCATAAGCAAGATGCAGTAGATGGTATCGAGTACAGTATATACATATGAGATGAGTAATGTAGGGTATGTAAACATAAAGGTGGCATAGTTTAAAGTGGCTAGTGATACATGTGTTACATAAAGATGGCAAGATGCAGCAGATGATATAGAGTACAGTATATACATATACATATGAGATGAGTAATGTAGGGTATGTAAACATTACATTAAGTGCCATTGTTTAAAGTGGCTAGTGATACATTTTTTACATCAATTTCCATTATTAAAGTGAGCTGGTGTTGAGTCAGTATGTTGGCAGCAGCGACTCAATGTTAGTGGTGGCTGGTTAAAACTTCTTATGGCTGGGGGGCAGTATTGAGTAGCTTGGATTAATAAGTTGCCCAAACTAAACGGCCTGCTCCTCAGTCTCAGTTGCTAATATATGCATATTATTATTAGTATTGGATTGAAAACACTCTAAAGTTTGCAAAACTGTCAAAATAGTGTCTGTGAATATAACAAAACTGATATTGCAGGCAAAACCTTGAGGAAAATCAAACCAGGAAGTGGCTTCTATTTTGAAAACTCCATGTTCCCATAGCCTGCTTTTGCTCCATTTAAAGATAGATCAACCAGATTCCTTTTCCTATCGCTTCCTCAAGGTGTCACCAGTCTTTAGACATAGTTTCAGGCTTTTATTTAAAAAAATGAGCGAGAAAGATAACATTGCGTCATTGTATGGCCGGGTGCCAGCAGCGTTTTGTATGCATAACAGAGTTTGGGCAGCCATTGTCTCTCCCTCTCCTACTGATAAGACAGTTGCAGTTGATATATTATCGATTATATATTTGAAAAAAAACCTGAGGGTTGATTATAAAAAACGTTTGACATGTTTCTGTGGACATTACGGAAACTATTTGGAATTTGTCTGCGTTGTCATGACCGCTCTTTCCTGTGAATTTCTGAACATAACGCGTCAAACAAACAGAGGTATTTTGGATATAAAAATAATCTTTATGGAACAAAAGGAACATTTATTGTGTAACTGGGATTCTTGTGAGTGAAAACATCCGAAGATCATCAAAGGTAAACAATTAATTTATTGCTTTTCTGATTTTCGTGACCAAGCTACCTGATGCTAAGTGTACATAATGTTTTGTCGAGCGATCGGTTAAATTACACAAACGCTTGGATTGCTTTCGCTTGGATTGCTTTCGCATTTTGACTTTACGATATCATATCAACACGGATGATAATATATTTAAACTTCGGTTGCTTAGAGGTCACCGAATCTCACTGCTTCAGCCCCGCTGCAGTCCCTCATTGTTATTCATAAAGTATGTCTCGTACTGATGGAGGAGTGCCCCGTGAATGGTTCCACAATGTTTCTGACTGTTGTAGGATTGAGGGGTGCCCCGTGAATGGTTCCACAATGTTTCTGACTGTTGTAGGATTGAGGGGTGCCCCGTGAATGGTTCCACAATGTTTCTGACTGTTGTAGGATTGAGGGGTGCCCCGTGAATGGTTCCACAATGTTTCTGACTGTTGTAGGATTGAGGGGTGCCCCGTGAATGGTTCCACAATGTTTCTGACTGTTGTAGGATTGAGGGGTGCCCCGTGAATGGTTCCACAATGTTTCTGACTGTTGTAGGATTGAGGGGTGCCCCGTGAATGGTTCCACAATGTTTCTGACTGTTGTAGGATTGAGGGGTGCCCCGTGAATGGTTCCACAATGTTTCTGACTGTTGTAGGATTGAGGGGTGCCCCGTGAATGGTTCCACAATGTTTCTGACTGTTGTAGGATTGAGGGGTGCCCAGTGAATGGTTCCACAATGTTTCTGACTGTTGTAGGATTGAGGGGTGCCCAGTGAATGGTTCCAACATGTTTCTGACTGTTGTAGGATTGAGGGGTGCCCCGTGAATGGTTCCACAATGTTTCTGACTGTTGTAGGGGCACATAAAGTTTATGTTGTAAAGTCTGCCCGTTTTTCTCCTTGACCTTATCACATCGGTAGTCAATAAGGCATGCGTTAGCATTTTAGAACATATTTAGAATTTGATTATGTTTATACTTTTTCAGTTTATCACTTTACTTCTGGCTGATAGAACATATTGGGTTGTTGGTAGAGATTCTAGATGTATGAATGGGGGACTATTCAAATAAATCATTTTTCTAACTCATTACAGTTTGCCCTGATAATACTCCACCACCATTGATAGCTGTTTTATTTTGCCAGCAGACTCAGCTTTGTGTAAAAAAAATCTACTCCACCAATCAGATAAGCGGTTCACACACCCTCACACATACAAAACTGGCCAATTCATTTAGCCGCTGCCTTATCCCTTATCTTCATTGAGCAAAGTCATTTCCCCGGGACTCATTTGAGTAATTGTCAGTTCTTTGCCAACAGTTATCGCAAATACACACTCGCTCTCAAACACACACACACAAACTAATCAACCTGCAACTTATTGGGCCACAGCAGAAAAGGTATGCAATGAGAAGATGAGGAGAGAGAGAAGACAACCAAACAGGTATACCACAAACAGATTCAGAGAGATGGAGAGTCTGAGGTGAAGGATAACACAAAAAGTAATGATGATGAAAATATGAAATCGTTTTCATTTAGATACCAAATATGTTGACGTGTAGGTGTTTTTAGTAGCAAATCAAACAAATGCAACACATTCGAAAGACATGGGCCGCATTCCAGAGTAACTACATTGCATGATTCCATTGATGCCTGCCAGATCTCAGAACACCTAGATGGATGTTTAACATATCAGCTAACCACATCATATGATATAGCATTCTGATTCCCCACTGCTCGGTCATCAACTGCATTGTAGTTGGCCTGAAACTCGACTGTAGTCTATATGAAAAGTCCATTCCACCCTCTTTCTAAGCAGCTGTCCAGCAGTAGAGCCACGGAGAGACTGAGGTCAGATGACATTACGCTACATGATGATGGAACATGACATGACAAGATGTGACACTGCATGACAAAACACAACCTGACAGGGAGATGAGTTTCATGCCTTTTACTTTTCCTTTGGGCCTGCTTTCCAAATGGCATCCTATTCCCTATGGGCCCTGGTCAAAAGTAGTGCACTATGTAGGGATTATGGTCCCATTTGGGATGCACCCTTGGAATACATTAACCTTCAGCATGATCAGAGAAAACCAGACAATGCTGCGCCCCCCCATAATGCTGTTATGTAACAACTTGCATGACAGGTGGCTAGAACACTGACGTCTGCACTGTTCCCTCTAGATTCTAGAATAGATTGAATCTATTTGATGTCATGTCACTGTAAAAATGTAAGTACCTTCACACCATATTCTGGCAGAAGCAATCCTGATAATAATACTTTTTGGGGGGCTTATACTTGTAATGGATTATTTTTTGCATATCCCGACACCCGCAGGGTCACAGCCAGGGTTGCCATTGCACAGCACCCATGGAGCAATTAGATTATAAGTACCTTTCTCAAGGACAGAGTGCAAAAATTGTGTTTTTACCTTGTCGACTCCGGAACTTGAACCAGCAACCTTTCAGTTACTGGCCAACAATCTAACCACCCATAATCCTTCACTTTTGCAGGACATTTTCTTATGTTCAGTACTTAATTTTCCTGACTTAATTATTTACAATGACAAATGTAATAGGAGGATGAAACTGTGTTTTGTAATGAATTGTGCCTTTAATCAAATGATGTCTGTCTTTTTTGATAAAGACACATGTAGATGTATAATATAACTATTTGTGTGATTGACAAGATACAATGTCTGTAGGTGTGTGATTGACAAGATTAACTGTCTGCTGGTGTGTGATTGACAAGATTAACTGTCTGTAGGTGTGTGATAAAATGTACATTTGCAGTACCTGTCAAAAGTTTGGACACACCTACTCATTCAAGGGTTTTTCTTTATTTTTACCATTTTCTACATTGTAGAATAATAGTGAAGACATCAAAACTATGAAATAACACATGGAATCATGTAGTAACCAAAAAAGTGTTAAACAAATCAAAATGCATTTCAGATTCTTCAAAGTAGCCACCCTTTGACTTGATGACAGCTTTGCACACTCATGGGGTTCTCTCAACCAGCTTCAAGAGGAGCACTTTTCCATCAATCTTGAAGGAGTTCCCACATATGCTGAGCACTTGTTGGCTGCTTTTCCTTCAATCTGCGGTCCAACTCATCCCAAACCATCTCAAATGGGTTGAAGTTGGGTGATTGTGGACGCCAGGTCAACTGATGCAGCACTCAATCACTACCCTTCTTGGTCTAATAGTCCTTACACAGCCAGGAGGTGTGTTTTGGGTCGTTGTCTTGTTGAAAAACAAATGATAGTCCCACTAAGTGCAAACCAGATGGGATGACGTATCGCTTTAGAATGCTGTGGTAGCCATGCTGGTTATGTGTGCCACGAATTCTAAATAAATCACTGACAGTGTCACCAGCTAAGCACCCCAACACCATCACACCACCTCCTCCATGCTTCACGGTGGGAATCACATGTGGAGATGATCTGTTCACCTACTCTGTGTCTCATAAAGATGGTTGGAATAAAAAATCTCAAACTTGGACTCATCAGGTCAAAGAACAGGCTTCTAGTGGTCTAATGTACATTTCTCGTGTTTCTTTTCTCAAGCAAGTATCTTATTATTATTAGTGGTGTCGTTTAGTATTGGTTTCTATGCAGCAATAATTTTGCACGCCCAATTTTTCAGTTTTTGATTTGTTAAAAAAGCTTGAAATATCCAATAAATGTCGTTCCACTTCATGATTGTGTCCCACTTGTTGTTGATTCTTCACAAAAACATACAGTTTTATATCTTTATGTTTGAAGCCTGAAATGTGGCAAAAGGTCACAAAGTTCAAGGGGGCCGAATACTTTCGCAATGCACTGTATATCACAGTTTAAGAACTCAGACTCTTTACTTAGTACTTTGTCGAAGCACATTTTTAGCAATTACAACCTCAAGTCTTCTTGGGTACGATGCTACAATTTTGGCACACCTGTATTGTGGAGTTTCTCCCATTCTTGTCTGAAGATCCTCTCAAGCTCTGTTTGGTTGGATGTTTAGTGTCGCTGCACAGATATTTTCAGGTCTCTACAGTGATGTTTGATCAGAATCAAGCCCAGACTCTGGCTGGGCCACTCATTCAGAGACTTGTCCCGAAGCCACTCCTGCGTTGTCTTGGTTGTGTGCTTTGGTTTGTTGTCCTGTTGGAAGGTGAACCTTCGCCCCAGTCTGAGGTCCTGAGTGCTCTGGAGCAGATTTTCAGGATCTCTCTGTACTTCGCTCTGTTCATCTTTCCCTCGATCCTGACTAGAGTCCCAGTCCCTCCCACTGAATAACATCCCCACATCATAATGACTCCACCACCATGCTTCAACGTAGGGATGGTGCCAGGTTTCCTTCAGACGTGACGCTTGGTATTCAGGCCAAAGAGTTCAATCTTGGTTTCATCAGACCAGGGAGTCTTGTTTATCATGGTCTGAGAGTCCTGAATAGTGGAGTGCTGCAGAGATGGTTGTCCTTCTGGAAGCTTCTCCCATCTCAACAGAAGAACTCTCAACAGAAGCACTGTCAGAGTGACCATCGGGTTCTTGGTCACCTCCTGACCAAGGCCCTTCTCCCCTGAATGCTCAGTTTGGCAAGGTGGCCAGCTTTAAGAATAGTCTTGGTAGTGACAAACTTACTCTATTTAAAAATGATGGATGCCAAGTGTTCTTGGGGACCTTCAATGCTGCAGAAATATGTTAAGCCCTTCCCAGATCTGTGCCTCTACACAATCCTGTCTCGGAGCACTACGGACAACTCTCATGGCTTGGTTTTTGCTCTGACATGTACCGTCAACTGTGAGACCTTATATAGACAGGAGTGTGCCTTTCAAAATCATGTCCAATCAATTTAGTTTACCATGGGTGGACTCCAATCAAGTTGTAGAAACATCTCAAGGATGATCAATGGAAACAGGATGCACCTGAGCTCAATTTCGAGTCTCGTAGCAAGAGTCTGAATACCTAGGTAAATGAAGTTTTTAAGTTTTTCCATTTTAATACATTTTGAAAATGTCATTATTAGGTATTGTGTATAGATTGATGAGGAAAACCATTAATTTAATCATTTTAATAGTAAGGCAGTAGCCTCCCGAGTGGCTCAGCAGTCTAAGGCACTGCATTCCACTACAACCCAGGGTTCGATCTCAGCCTGTGTTACAGCCAGCCTTGACTGGGAGACCCATGAGGCGGCGCACAATTGGCCCAGGGTCGTCCGGGTTAGGGGAGGGTTTGGACCGGCCGGGACTTCCTTGTCCCATCGCTCTCATGGGACTCCTTGTGGTGGGCCTGGTGCCTGCAAGCTGACCTCTGTCGCCAATTGTACGGTGTTTCCTCTCGACACAATAGTGCAGCTGGCTTCCGGGTTAAGCAAGCAGCATGTCAAGAAGCAGTGTGGCTTTGTAGGGTCATGTTTCGTAGGACGCATGTCTCTCGACCTTCCCCTCTCCAGAGTCCGTATGGGACTTGCAGAGATAGGACAAGACCGTAACTACCAAATCAGTAAAACAAATATTCAGCCTGTAACATAACAAAAAGGGAAGGGGTCTGAAGACTTTCGGAAATGCACTGTACATATATCAGTTGCGCTGACTACTAGGCATTTATGTGTCTAGTAGGCCTACTGGAATTTGGTTGTCTCTCTGTGGTTCTGAAAGTCGCCTGTTCGTGCACGACAGTTGTGTCGGGCCCATTGTGACCTGTGGATCAACGTTTCAGTTAGTAATTGCCACCTTTTGGCCGATAAAATCAATGAGAAGCCGATAAATAAAATTGTAGCAGGACAAATGGTCCAGGGCTGTCCTGCTGCTGAGGAGAGAGAAAGTGAGACAGGAGCTTTGGGCTAGGCTACTGTTGATTGCGAAGATGGAGGCCTTTAACGTTTGTTTTTTTTTATTTTAGGTTTTTTAAATTACATTTAGAGAGTATGCCTATAGTGAAAATGGCAGGCTCCACACTACGACCATTTAGTTTATCTTTGATTTGGCTGTGTGAGTAAAATAATCGGTGCTGGCAGAACATTCATTCACCTCACTAAAAACATACTATTATTTAGGCGGCTAAAACCATGATTTGGTCGAACAGTACATTATCCTCATGATTCCTGTAATGAAAGTGTCTGCCCCTGTATCGGTTTCGCTGGGGCATGCTGCTGTGTTGTTTACCCTTTCTCCTTTCTCTAGGAGAAAGAAAAGTGCTCTGACTGTATAACATTTTAAAAATCCAATTGCTGGGAAAACACAACTATCCTGTTGTCAATGATGGAGAGAGGATGTTATGGTAGGCTACAACTGAAACATTTTGTTGGACATTAAACTTACTGTTAGATTAATACATGGCTACTAGCAGTGGGTATTATATTTAAAGTTAGCGATCTAATTCATGCGTTTTGAGTATCCACTTACTCAGGTGGTGAATTAGCCCCAAATAAACTAGTCTGTGATACTAGTGCACAGTAAGATGCAGGCAAATTCATCTCTATTGAAGAAATGTATATATAAAAACATGTATATATAAAAAAAATGTAATACAAAAATGGTCTTAATGGTCAACCCAAAATGCATGACTATCACTGGATTAGGTTGGACATACAAATATTGAATCACAAAATCACAAGATGATGATATAACTTACTTCTTCAATACCATCTCAGTAGGCTATTGCACTTTTTAATACATCACTGTGAAGGACTTCCCAAGCTATTGCTATAGCACTATGCCACAAATATTTTTTTGGTGCGACCAAATCATGGGCTGGTGCTACAAACTGAAAAAATGAGTGGCACCAGTGGTACTAGACGGAATTGTTGTATGGAGCCTTACTATAAGGAGAATGTTCTCTGTGTGGACAAGTTGTAATATTGTAATTGATAAAGATAAGAAGAATGTTTGTGATGCCAAAATGCAGGCCACTGTGCTACTCATTATTCAGGTAGGATGCAATTTTTGATTTTTTTTTTACTTTTAGAATTATTATTAATGTATATCATTTGAATTATTGTAGGCGCATTTATCAATGCAAACCAGTTCTTTAAATTTGCAAGACATGTTTTGTTTCATTCTATTGAGACATTTTCATTGGCTAATTGAAGTTGCTAGTTGATGTCATATTCTCCTACATTAATTTAACATTTCCACAAACTTCAAAGTGTTTCCTTTCAAATGGTATCAAGAATATGCATATCCTTTCTTCGGGTCCTGAGCTACAGGAAGTTATATTTGGGTATGTCGTTTTAGGCTAAAATTGTATTAAACAAAAACATACACCTCACACACATAGTTATGGGCTTAAAGAAAATGAAAACACCTGTACCACGTCAGATATAGAGTTGAAATGTATTACATTTTGAGTTTGCATCCCAATATTACACTTTATTTACTGTACATCACAGAAGACTGAAATATAACAACACTTTTGTAAAGGTTTATTAATTATGAAAAATATGAATAACTTTCCACCCATCAGGCCACTAAGTCATTTGAATGCAGGAAAGGGTTACGGTAGGTTATAAGTAGGCCTGTTGTAAAATAAATATTGCTATCATTTGTTGTGTATGGTAGGCAATAGCCTTTCTTGGCCATTTCTGCAATATAGCCTGTTCAAAACATTTGTGAAGGTTTCAACCAGTTCAAGTGTTTTCTTCAATTCTGTTGAGCCATTTCCTTTGCCAAATTAAGTTCCAACTGTAATGTTGTGTTTGTCTCAATGTAATATCTTGCTCATATTTTCCCTATAAACAATAGCTTGACTACCTTTTGATAGTAAGCTAATAACGTTAATAAACTCCTTTGAAGGTTTAGTGTGGTACTGTATGGCTATTATTATGTTGTACTGCGGGCCTATGGCATAAAGGCAGTGTGCACCAGGAATCCAACTGACTCTGACAGTTAACTTAACCTATACTTAACTAGGGAACTTTATTGGACTTGAGGTGTGGAAGACTGTTGTAGGCTTACCAGAGTTATTCCTATCATCCAACAATATAATGCATATCTTTATAAAAAATATATTCAAATTGAAAATTAACGAATTAGCCACCTTCTGTACTCCAATATCTGTATAGCAGACTCAGCAGCCAAGTATAAAGTATAAAGATATTCATGTTGGTGTCGTAGCATGCAGCCGATATAGCTCTCTCTCACTCTCTCGCTCTCTCTCTTGGCCTAAGCATCTCTTCCATTCCATTCATTTGACTTAAATGTTAATATAATACAGTGGACACCTAGACCTAATGCCCTGATGCTTTTAGTGCTAAAATCTCCGACAGCTGAAATGTGAGGTGGACAATTACTGTTTTAGGAAAGTAAAAACCAATAAAATAACAGACTATACAGTTTAATGTACCACAGATCGAAACAAAGAATAGTTATTTCGTAATTGTCATGTCTACTGCCGCTCCTCCCCTCCGGTGGTCGACATCGCCGGTTTACTAACCACCGATCCTATCATTACGCGCACCTGGCATTCATCATCACGCGCACCTGCGCTTCATCATTAGACACACCTGGACTCCATCACTTCACTGATTACCTCCACTATATCTGTCACTCCCATAGTTCCATTCCCCAGGCAGTATTGACCATGTGTTTCATGTCTATACTCGTGTTTGTCATATCGTTCCGTTCATTATTAAACTCACCACCTGCAATTGCTTTCCGACTCCCAGCGTCTACGTTACAGTAATTAGTTATAATTACAGATTTTCAGGACACGTAAATATGGCTCATTTGGCCAACATCCCTCATGATTTAATGATGCTGGTTGTGTGGGGTGAACCTCTAACGTCATGGATGGCTATACATTCCTCAAATGTCCGATAAATTTAAAAT
This sequence comes from Oncorhynchus mykiss, assembly GCF_057628025.1. Taxonomy (NCBI): domain Eukaryota; kingdom Metazoa; phylum Chordata; class Actinopteri; order Salmoniformes; family Salmonidae; genus Oncorhynchus; species Oncorhynchus mykiss. The sequence continues at coordinate 12,322,573 of NC_143051.1, read as the reverse complement.
CTTCCCGGTCACTTGTCCAGGGACATATTGTCCTAACTGAACTGGGGGGGGGGGGGGGGGGTGCGCGTGTGTGTGTGCAACTGACTTGAGGCCACTTGGGACCAGGTGATGTTCTCACTAACCTGTTGTCTGAGACGCTTGAATGGTCACACATACCAGATAATTTCCAAACTGACTACCTCGACAAGAATGAAGGAAGCACGACCATCAAAAGTTTTGTAAAAAAAAATTACAGTTTATGCATAACAAAATATATGCTTACTCTATTCTAGAATCCAACAAAAAACACCAAACTCACCTCTGTGTCTTGCTTCCACACTTCTCCTCTTTCTATCTCTCTCTATCCCCCTCTCTCTCCCATCCCCCCACTCACTATCTATTCCTCTCTCTCTCAATCCCCCTGTCTCTATCCCCTCCCCACCCTCTCTATTTCTCTCTACCCCCCTCGCTCTCTCTCAATTTAATTTCAATTTAAGGGCTTTATTGGCATGGGAAACATATGTTAACATTGCCAAAGCAAGTGAAGTAGATAATAAACAAATTGAAATAAACAATAAAAATGAACAGTAAACATTACACTCACGGAAGTTCCGAAATAATAAAGACATTTAAAATGTCATACGTCCATATACATGGCTGTAGTGATGTGCAAATAGCTAAAGTGCAAAAGGGAAAATAAATCAACATAAATATAGGTTGTATTTAAAATGGTGTTTGTTCTTCACTGGTTGACCTTGTCTTGTGGCAACAGGTCACACATCTTGCTGCTGTGATGGCACACTGTGGTATTTCACCCAATAGAAATGGGAGTTTATCAAAATTAGATTTGTTTTTGAATTATTTTTGGGTCTATAATCTGAGGGAAATATGTGTCTCTAATATGGTCATACATTTGGAAGAAGGTTAGGAAGAGCAGCTGTTTCCACCTCATTTTGTGGGCAGTGTGCACATGGCCTGTCTTCTCTTGAGAGCCAGGTCGCCGTTGGCAGACTAGGCTATGCTCACTGAGTCTGTATATAGTCAAAGATTTCCTTAATTTTGTGTCAGTCTCTCTCCCTCTGTATCTCCCTTGCCTCTATCCCCACACACTCATAGTAAGGTGGGAGGTGATATTACCATGTTAAGGGGTGGAATATATGACAACTTAATTGCTGTCCAATTGCAGCGTGCCATGGGTAAACCTTCTTTGCCTGACAGGCGGTTTACTGCCCCCATTGGGAAACACACGCACACGCAGACACACACACGCAGACACACACACGCAGACACACACACACACACACACACACACACACAAATACAGGTGTGCGCACACTCAGAGACATGGTCACATGACCCACAGCAGGAAGACAGGGGCTGCGGCCCAAACACTTAAAAGACACACCCTATCCCTCAGCCGTCAAATTAAGTGGACATGTATCATGACGTCTGACGAGTATACACTTGCAGGGCAAGGGGTGAAGGAGGAAGGAAGGATTTTTAAATTGACCACCGTTGCCTGAAATTCGTCACTCGTTCATCCTGCGATGAATGTGTTTTCAGCCACCGGTTGATTGTGGGTGCTTTATATCCGCTACAGTCAATTGTGAGTGCATGTCTACTTATATGAAATATACAATTGCTAAAAACTTATTTGGGCTAGGCCCTTTTTTTCTCAATTTCTGCCTGACTGACATGCCCAAAGTAAACTGCCTGTTGCTCAGGCCCTGAAGCCAGGATATGCATATAATTGGTACCATTGGAAAGAAAAACCTTTAAAGTTCGTAGGCATGTTAAAATAATATAGGGGAATATAACACAATAGATATGGTAGGAGGAAATCCAAAGAAAAAACAACCATCATTTTTTTTTTGAGAGACCATGCTCTTACTTACCTACTTACTGACTTTATTGTCCCCGTGAGGAAATTTTGGTACAGTGTCAAGTAGACATGTAAAGTTGCGTTTAAATACAAAACAAAATTGTCAATACAACTTTCATAACAGTTACAAACCAATAAAACATTTTTTTTTAAAGACTTGTCTGCTGGCCTTACTGAGTCGATAAGAAAATTAGCCCGAGCTATTTAGGAGGGATATCACACCTGGCACAAATTATTGTATAGTTCTGTTTTTCCTGCTGAGGGGTGCCGTATACCTGCACCCAGAGGGGAGTAGTTCAAAGTCCGGATACATGGGGTGGCTTGGGTCTAAAATGATTTTATGAGCCTTAGAGATGGCAAGTATAAGGGCATACTCAATTCTAGCTCCCAGGATGCAATTCCTATGGCTTCCACAGGGTGTCAGCCATCTATGTTCAAGGTTTCAGGCTTGTAACTTCCAAAGTGATTACATTTTAGGGTATCTGAGGAGTAAATAGAAACGTATTTTGACTTGTTGATAAAGTTTAGGTGTAGATTTTCTGATTATTTTCTTGCATGTTGAGCGAGTGGATTACTCAAATTGATGGCACCAACTAAATAGACTTTTTGAGATATAAAGAAGGATTGTATCTAACAACATGTTATAGCTGGGACCCTTTGGATGACTAATCAGAGGAAGATTTTCAAAATGAGACACTTGTATATACCTAAATGTTTAATATCCATCATTTTTATGATTATTTATTTGAATTGTGTGCCCTCCAGTTTCACCGGAAGTTGTCGACAGGTGTCCCGCTAGTGGGACGCCTAGCCTTAAGAAGTTTTTTAGAATCCCTGAACTTAACCCTAACCTTAAACATTCTGCCTCTGATTCAAAATATTTCAAACGTATTTTATATCACTGGATTTTTACCCTCAACCATTGGAATGATGGGCGTAAGCATCTGCCTATCTGCCATCCCCGTCCACAACACCCTTGCAAAACTGAAACCTACTTTAAGGAAATGGCGCTCACTGTTTCCCCTAGTGGCCAGTTACCACGTCATATCACGATGTCCTCAGACATGGATTGATGTTCGAATACCTACTTGTATCACGGGTGAACTGGCTGATAATCACACAGTCACACCCAGTTGCCAACAACACTATCACCATGGCTACAAAAGCCTTAAAGAACAAATTCCTACACTAAAAATGAATCACTACAACATTCACACACACACACACATGCAAACACATACAAGAACACACACACACACACACACACACACACACACACACACACACACACACACACACACACACTTCACTCCACCAGATTACCAACTACTCTTATGTGGGCCCTTAACAGCAAATTAATCACTTTAATTGAAATAGTTGATTGCATTACTTCACGGCTCATCCCAGTTTAAGGTTGTGTGTGTGTGTGTGTCATTGTGCTACTGTGTGTGTGTGGTCATTAAAGCTGCAGTGAAAGTGCACAAAGATGTAATAAATTCATTAACCAGAGTGGAGGGTTGTGAAACATGGACGTTTTTATCGAGTGTGGGGGTCTACACTCTTAAGAAGTACAGGCAGAACGTGAGCACACACACACACACAGAGTCTTTTGCTGGCTGTGGTCTGTCATAAGCGCCTGAGGGAGTGAGAGCTTGGTCATTAAAAACGTGAGAGAGATAACATCCCGACATCGTTAGCAAATACCACCAGCACACGGCTGCTATCTTTATTACCCCCGCTTTTAATACATTGCCACATTAATTCACCCTCACCACAGGCTGTGGGCATGACAACTAACACTCTCTCTACATCTCTCTCTACATCTCTCTCTAAATATCTCTTTCGCTCTCCACTCTCGCTCTCTCTCTCTCTCTAAATATCTCTCTCTAAATATCTCTCTACTCTCTAAATATCTATCTCTACATCTCTATCTACATCTCTCTATATCTCTCAATATCTCTCTCTCAATATATATATCTCTCTCTCTAAATATCTCTCTCTAAATATCTCTACTCTCTAAATATCTATCTCTACATCTCTCTTTCTCTAAATATCTCTCTAAATATCTCTCTCTCTAAATATCTTTCTCCTCTCTTTCTCTCTACATCTCTCTCTCTCTAAATACATATCTACATCTCTCTCTCCTCTCTCTCACTCTCTCTAAATATCTCCCTTCTCTCTCTCGACATCTTTCTCTCTCTAAATATCTCTCTACATTTCTCTCTTTCTCTAAATATTTCTCTCCACTCCTCTCGCTCCCCTCTCTCTCAATTCAATTCAATTCAAGGGGCTTTATTGGCATGTGAAACATGTGTTAACATTGCCAAAGCAAGTGAGGTAGATAATATACAAAGGTGAAATAAACAATACAAATTTACAGTAAACATTACACATACAGAAGTTTCAAAACAATAAAGACATTAACAAATGTCATATTATTATATATATACTGTAACAATGTACAACAAAGAGAGATGTAGAGATATATATTTAGAGAGTAGAGAGTTATTTAGAGAGAGATATTTAGAGAGAGTGGAGAGAGAGAGATATTTAGAGAGAGATGTAGAGAGAGTGTTAGTTGTCATGCCCACAGCCTGTGGTGAGAGTGAATTAATGTGGCAATGTATTAAAAGCGGGGGTAATAAAGATAGCAGCCGTGTGCTGGTGGTATTCGCTAACGATGTCGGGATGTTATCTCTCTCTCTCTCTCTCTCTCTCTCTCTCTCTCTCTCTCTCTCTCTCTCTCTCTCTCTCTCTCTAAATATCTTTCTACATCTCTCTCTCAAAATATCTCTCTCCCCTCTCTCTCTCTCTCTACCTTTCTTCCTTTGCTGGAAAAAAATCAAGCAAAAGAGGGATTTAAAGTGGTTGTTAATAAATGGGCCCTTCCACCATGATTCTTCGTCCCCCTGCTACAAGAACATCTATTATGTCTTAAGCCTGTGCTAATAGTCTGCTAGCGCCCTAGATAATTAATAACCCTTCACTAGAAAGAGCAAAAGACAAGCTCAAGGAACTCACGTACACACACACACACACACACACACACACACACACACACACACACACACACGAGTAGTGCTGTTGCGGTGAGGTCACGAGTCAAATTCCAGGTGACCGTTTAGTCACTATAATTAGGCTTCTCCAAACTCTGATGCTGCTGCTGGTCATTAGTAGCCTACCAAACGTTGCACTCTATTGTCCCTCTAATCATTCTGACATCAATGCAAATGTAATCGAAAATCTAATCCAACACTTCATGAGAGCCCATGATCTCAGGATGCGCAACATTTCTTTAGGTTATGCAATTGTGCGAGAAAACAGAATGATGGCCTCTACTAAATAGAGGAGGCTCCCATCAGCTTTCTATAGGCTAGGCCTACTATATTTATTTCTCCGTTTTCCTAATATTTACCTGGCATGAAAATGAACCACGGGAAAAGCTTCCTCCATTCACTATTTAAGTGCATAGATGACATGTATTTTTTCCCGGTGTCTCTGTTCCGATACAAGTGCATGATAAAGGTCCATTCTAAATCAATACAAATTTCACACATATGTTATTTAATATATATAAAGACGAGATTAAATCAAGAATTTTCTGATGGGTGACAATGTTAGCCTATCATTGTGAATTATTTATTATCACCTGTGAATGATGCCCAGCATAAGAAACCATGCAACTTTTTCTAATCGTAGTCACACACCTCATGTAGCCTAGCCCATAGGTCTATATGTTCTGATGAGGTTTGTAATCACAACTAAAGTGGCCAAATAACTTCTTAAAATGAATCACATTAATCCGATTTGCAAGGGGTGTAGATCCTAACTGACATACATAATGCCACGTCTGAGTTTTAGCATTACATGCAAAATTGCATTTGTGGTCACTTTTGATAATTGTCTTTTCCTTTGGCGCTTATATCCTACTGCCGGGTGTGCATTGCTGAGATTATAATGTGTTTATAAACATTTTATCAACATTTTGAGCTAAACTGACAAAGACTCAGAAACATACCCAAATGCAGACAAAGAAGGCATCTCAGATGTTTGTTATAAAACAGGGGGCAGGCAAACGGCAGATCAAAGGCAGGCAGAGGTCAGTATTACGAGGCAGAGTCAAACAAGAACAGAACAGCAGGCAGGCCCAGGGTCAGGGCAGGCAGAATGGTCAGAACTGGGAGGAGAGTGCGGAGCAACAGAAGACGAACAGCGATGGGGAAAGGGACCATTAAATGGGAGGAAAGCTTACGGGACTCCACCCAGAGAGGCAGACCCCGAGGTGACAGCCATACCCTCTGCCCGAGACGGTAGTGGGGAGCAGGGGTCCAGTGGCGTTCCGCCTGTTGCCGATACATGGAGATAGTCTTGAGAAGAGCGGACTGGGCTCTCTTCCATGTACGGCGACAGTGGCAGATGAACATCTGGGCTGAGCGTATGCTGACCTCTTCCTCTTGCTCAGGGAAGAGCGGGGGATGATATCTCATGGAACACTCGAAGGGTGAGAGACCAGTGGACGGGCAGGGTAGGGTGTTTCTCGTGTCGTTTGGCAGAAACGAGGCAACGAAGAGCTGTTTCCAGGACCTGATTTGGCTCCGACTGCCAGTTAGACAGGGGGTGAAAACCGGAGGACAGGCTGGCCGATGACCAAATGAGGGTGCAGAACAGCTACCAGAACCTTGGATAAGGGTAACTTGGGAATGGGAATTAAATGGGCGGCTTTGGAAAATCTATCCACCACTGTAAGGAAAGTGGTGTTGCCATCTGATGTAGGGAGACCATTGACAAAGTCCAGGGATGTATGAGACCAAGGACGATGAGGAACAGGGAGTGGTTGAACGAGGCCAGCAGGAGCTTGCCATGCAGTCTTATTCTGAGCACACACAGTGCAGATGGCTACGAACCCGGAGGCATCAGGAACCATGGTGGGTCACCAAAAACATTGTCGTAAAAAGGCCAGGGTCTAATGGGAGCCAGGATGGCAGGCAAGTCTGGAAAAATGGGCCCATTCCAGGACCGAGGAATGGGACAATCATCCCATTAGCCGGTTCCCGCCCTGGAGTCCGGCTGGGAACGCTGCGCCTCACTGACCTGGCTCTCAATACCCCAGATGACTGCAGCCGCTAGACAAGAGGTAGGTTTCGGGGTCCGACGGTGTAGCAGCGGGGCAATAGAGGCGTGAGAGCGCATCCAGCTTCACATTCTTGGACCCTGGGCAGTAGGATATGGTACAGTTGAACCAAGTGAATAGCAGGGCCCATCGAGCTTGCCTAGAGTTGAGGCACTTGTTAGTGCGGAGATATTCCAGGCTCTCACCGCTCTCACCATGTCAGGATCCATCTGCATATTACCTGCAGTGATGATGTATCCTAGGAAGGAGATGGTGGGGCGATGGAATTCACATTTCTCAGCTTTAATAAAAAACGGGTTCTTCAGGAGACACCGGAGAACAGGTTGGACGTGCAGGACATACTGTGGGCTGAGCAGGAAAAGACGAGGATGTTATTTAACTTTTAATTAACTAGGCAAGTCAGTTAAGAATAAATTCTTATTTACAATGACAGCGAACACGTTATCAAGGTAGACAAACACAAACTAGTTCGACATGTCACCGAGAACATTGGTAACGAGGGCCTGGAACACTGCTGGAGCGTTGATCAGTCCGAATGGCATCACAAGGTATTCATAGTGCCCGCCAGACGTGATAAAGCTGTCTTCCACGTGTCTCCTTCCCGTATCCGCACAAGATGGTAGGCATTCCGAAAGGCCCAACTTCGAGACGATCGTAGCCCCCTGAAGGAGATTTTTTAACAGTGATGTCATTAAGGCCCTGGTAGTTGATACACGGACAGCGGGGGAGACAGATGGACGGATACAACCTGCAGCCAGGGAGTCCTCAATGTACCCTTTCATCGCTGTGGTCTCTGGACCCGACAGGGAATAAAGCCACCCCCGAGGTGGTGTAGTCAGTCACCGGGAGAAGGTCGATAACGCAGTCATACGGTCGATACGGAGGAAGCGCTGTGACCCGGGCCTTGTTGAAATCGTCCCGGAGATCCTGATACTCCGCGGGAACAGTAGAGAGGTCGGAGGCTTTTCCCAAACCCGCAAGAAGATGTCCCGGGACAGGCTGCGCCAACTTCAGACAATGAGCATAGCAGAACGGGTTGCAACTCTTGATTGAAACAACAGTCCAGTTGATGAAGGGATTGTGCCTCTGGAGCAATGAAAAAACCAAAACCAAGGGTACCTGAGGAGATTCGATGAGAAGAAATTGCTCACCCCAGAGCAGGATGGCATGGAGCGGGGCACGAGTAATGGGAGATTGAAAATTCTCTGTATGGCCCACCAGCGTAATCATACCTACTGATGAGCCTGGTCTTTTAAAGGACAGTTAGAAAATAAATGTCCTGTAGTTCCACAATACAGACAGCTCTTGGTGTTCAGTCTGCATAAACATTTGGCAGAAGACAATCTAGCTCTGCCAAGTTGCATAGGCTCCGGAGGAGGTGAGATGGCAGACCTCAGTGATTCCCGGGGGAACTCGGGTCACCCCGCATCCCCTCGGTAATGTAGATGCCGGGGACTTCCGGGATTCCTCGGAGGTGAAAGTTCGTGACCGCAACAGCCCTACATAGGTACATACACTTTCAAACATTCACTAGCATGTACACACAAGGATGTTGATTGCCCTCTGTTGCGTCTCAAATGGCATCATATTCCCTATATAGTGCATTACTTTTGACCAGGGCCTGTCATGCCAAATAGTGTCCACCGGCCAAATAGTGTCCCCCTCTACGTCACAATGGGATTCAATGAGTTCTAGCTTCTGTTGCTAGGAATGTTGCTAGAACTTGCAACATTCTGACCGGAAGACGTAATGAGTATACTTGGAATAGGGTGTCATTTGGAACACAGACCCATTCTTCCATATTGCTGTTTGAGTGTTCACCTGCTCAGTGCTATAGCTACTGTACAGTTCTGTAAACAGAAACTGCTCATCTTGCTCTTAAGGCGTAAGGTAAGCTCCATATCCCCACTGTGTAGAAGTGCATTTGGATTCATCCATTTGGGCCTCTCACTCTGGGGGACTGGGAGAGATAGGATGGGAGCGGGTGGTTGTCCTTTGATAGGGGGAATAGGAAACACCTGGGGGTGGAGTGATCGCTTCCTACTCTTTTGTTCTCTCTTGTCATTCCTCTCTCCCTCCTGCTCTCTCTTACCCTTCCTATCCCTCTCTCTGCTCTCTCCTTCACTGTTCATCCCTCCCTGTCTTGACACTCTCCCCCTCTCCTCTGCATTGTTATTTCTTTCTCTCTCCCTCTGCCTCCTTTCCTCTCTCCATCCCTAACTCTCCTGAATAGCTGATATTATCCCTTGTCTTCATGTCTTTCATTGTTTTGCCTCCCTGTGGTTTACCCTCCACCCAACTGTCTTCTATGTTTTGTTTAATCTGTTTATCTCCATACCTTTCCCTCTCCCTCACTCTGCCTCACCTTATTTCTCTCTCTCTCTCAATATGTCTCTCTCTCTCTGCCTCTCTATCTCTCTCAATATGTCTCTCTGGCTCAATCCAAGTCAATTCAAAGGGCTTTATTGGCATGGAAACATATGTATACATTGCCAAAGCACGTGAAATAGATCATAAATGAAAGTGAAATAAACAATAAAAAATTAACAATAAACATTACAATCCAAAGGAATAGAGACATTTACAATGTCATTCTATGACTATATTGCTGCTGTTATGGCACACTGTGGTATATCACCTAATAGATACGGGAGTTTATCAAAATTGGACTTGCTTTGGAATTCGTTGTGGGTCTGTGTAATCTGAAGGAAATATGTATCCCTAATATGGTCATACAGTGCCTTGCGAAAGTATTCGGCCCCCTTGAACTTTGCGACCTTTTGCCACATTTCAGGCTTCAAACATAAAGATATAAAACTGTATTTTTTTGTGAAGAATCAACAACAAGTGGGACACAATCATGAAGTGGAACGACATTTATTGGATATTTCAAACTTTTTTAACAAATCAAAAACTGAAAAATTGGGCGTGCAAAATTATTCAGCCCCCTTAAGTTAATACTTTGTAGCGCCACCTTTTGCTGCGATTACAGCTGTAAGTCGCTTGGGGTATGTCTCTATCAGTTTTGCACATCGAGAGACTGACATTTTTTCCCATTCCTCCTTGCAAAACAGCTCGAGCTCAGTGAGGTTGGATGGAGAGCATTTGTGAACAGCAGTTTTCAGTTCTTTCCACAGATTCTCGATTGGATTCAGGTCTGGACTTTGACTTGGCCATTCTAACACCTGGATATGTTTATTTTTGAACCATTCCATTGTAGATTTTTCTTTATGTTTTGGATCATTGTCTTGTTGGAAGACAAACCTCCGTCCCAGTCTCAGGTCTTTTGCAGACTCCATCAGGTTTTCTTCCAGAATGGTCCTGTATTTGGCTCCATCCATCTTCCCATCAATTTTAACCATCTTCCCTGTCCCTGCTGAAGAAAAGCAGGCCCAAACCATGATGCTGCCACCACCATGTTTGACAGTGGGGATGGTATGTTCAGCTGTGTTGCTTTTACGCCAAACATAACGTTTTGCATTGTTGCCAAAAAGTTCAATTTTGGTTTCATCTGACCAGAGCACCTTCTTCCACATGTTTGGTGTGTCTCCCAGGTGGCTTGTGGCAAACTTTAAACAACACTTTTTATGGATATCTTTAAGAAATGGCTTTCTTCTTGCCACTCTTCCTTAAAGGCCAGATTTGTGCAATATACGACTGATTGTTGTCCTATGGACAGAGTCTCCCACCTCAGCTGTAGATCTCTTCAGTTCATCCAGAGTGATCATGGGCCTCTTGGCTGCATCTCTGATCAGTCTTCTCCTTGTATGAGCTGAAAGTTTAGAGGGACGGCCAGGTCTTGGTAGATTTGCAGTGGTCTCATACTCCTTCCATTTCAATATTATCGCTTGCACAGTGCTCCTTGGGATGTTTAAAGCTTGGGAAATCTTTTTGTATCCAAATCCGGCTTTAAACTTCTTCACAACAGTATCTCGGACCTGCCTGGTGTGTTCCTTGTTCTTCATGATGCTCTCTGCGCTTTTAACGGACCTCTGAGACTATCACAGTGCAGGTGCATTTATACGGAGACTTGATTACACACAGGTGGATTGTATTTATCATCATTAGTCATTTAGGTCAACATTGGATCATTCAGAGATCCTCACTGAACTTCTGGAGAGAGTTTGCTGCACTGAAAGTAAAGGGGCTGAATAATTTTGCACGCCCAATTTTTCAGTTTTTGATTTGTTAAAAAAGTTTGAAATATCCAATAAATGTCGTTCCACTTCATGATTGTGTCCAACTTGTTGTTGATTCTTCACAGAAAAATACAGTTTTATGTCTTTATGTTTGAAGCCTGAAATGTGGCAAAAGGTCGCAAAGTTCAAGGGGGCCGAATACTTTCGCAAGGCACTGTACATTTGGTAGGAGGTTAAGAAGTGCATTTCAGTTTCCAACTAATTTTGTGGGCAGTGTGCACATAGCCTGTTTTCTCTTGAGAGCCAGGTTTGCCTACGGCGACCTTTCTCAATAGCAAGGCTGTGCTCACTGAGTCACTGAGTCAGAGCACCAGGACCAGCTTGCTTAGGGGACTCTTCTCCAGGTTCATCTCTCTGTTTGGTGATGGCTTTGTTGTGGAAGGTTTGGGAATCACTTCCTTTTAGGTGGTTGTAGAATTTAACCTCTCTTTTCCGGATTTTGATAATTATCGGCCTAATACTGCTCTGCATGCATTATTTGGCATGCAGAGTCTCATTTTGGTCTTTGTCCCATTTTGTGAAATCTTGGTTGGCGAGCGGACCCCAGGCCTCACAACCATGAAGGGCAATGGGTTCTGAAGTATTTTTTTGCCAGATCCGAATTGGGATGTCAAATTTCATGATTCTTTAATGGCGTAAAAGGCCCTATTTGCCTTGTCTCTCAGATAGTTCACAGCTTTGTGGAATTTACCTGTGGCGCTGATATTTAGGCTGAGATACAGTGCATTCGAAAAGTATTCAGAGCCCTGGACTTTTTACACATTTAGTTAAAAAACAGCATTATGGTAAAATGGATTAAAGTCATTGTTTTCCTCATCAATCTGCACAAAATACCCCGTAATGACAAAGCAAAAACAGGTTTTTAAAATTTTTGCAAATGTATAAGAAATTAAAAACAGAAATGCATTGTTTACATAAGTATTCAAACCATTTGCGATGAGATTCGAATTTGAGCTCAGTTGCATCCTGTTTCCATTGATCATCCTTGAGATTTTTATACAACTTCATTGGAGTCCACTTGTGGTAAATTCAATTGAATGGACATGATTTGGAAAGACATACAGCTGTTTTAAAAAACCAAGCCATGATGTTGAAGGAATTGTCCATAGCGCTCTGAGATTGGACTGTGTCGAGGCACAGATCTGGGGAAGTGTACCAAAAAATGTCTGCAACATTAAATGTCCCCAAGAACACAGTGGCCTCCATCATTCCTAAACTGAAGAAGTTTGGACCATAAAGACTCTTCCTAGAGCTGGCCGCCCGGTTAAACTGAGCAATCAGGAGAGAAGGGCTTGGTCAGGGAGGTGACCAAAAACCCAATGGTCACTCTGATTGAGCTCCAGAGTTCCTCTGTGGAGATGGGAGAACTTTCCAGAAGGACAACCATCTCTGCAACACCACCAATCAGGCCTTCATGGTAGAGTGGCCAGATGGAAGCCACTCCTCAGTAAAAGGCACATGACAGCTCGCTTGGAGTTTATAAAAGGCACCTAAAGGACTTTCAGATAATGAGAAACAAGATTCTATATTTTGATGAAATGCCAAGAGTTACATCTGCAGGAAACCTGGCACCATCCCTACGGTAAAGCATGGTGGTGGCAGCATCATGCTGTGGGGATGTTTTTCAGCGGCAGGGACTGGGAGACTAGTCAGGATCAAGGGAATGATAAACAGAGCAAAGTACAGAGAGATCCTTGATGAAAACCTGCTCCACAGTGGTAAGGACCTTAGACTGGGGTGAAGGTTCACCTTCCAACAGGACAACAACCGTAAGCACACAGCCAAGACAATGGCTTCGGGACAAGTCTCTGGATGTTCTTGAGTGGCCCAGCCAGAGCCAGGACATGAACATCTCTGGAGAGACCTGAAAATTGCTGCGCAGCGCCGCTCCTCATGCAACCTGATATAACTTGAGAGGATTCGCAGAGAAGAATGGGAGAAAGTCCCCAAATACAGATGTGCCAAGCTTGTAGCATCATACCCAAGAAGTCTTGAGGCTGTAATCGCAGCCAAAGGTGCTTCAAAAAAATACTGAGTAAAGCGTCTGAAGACTTATGAAAATGTGATATTTCCGTTTGACATTTTTAGGATATTCAAAAAAAGTTTTTGCTTTGTCATTATGGGGTCTTGTGTGCAAATTATTCAATTTTAGAATAATGCTGTAACTTGACTTGACTGTAAAGTCAAGGGGTGTGAATACTTTCCGAATGCACTGTATGTATATTTTGTGTGCTCTAGGACAGGTATTCCCAAACTGGGGTACGTGCAATGCCATCGGGGTACCTCAAATATATATATATTTTTTCTTCTCACATTTTCAAATAGTACATTTATATTTTCCAAAGGGGCAATACATTTGGGTGAGGTTTTAATGAGTAGCCTCGTTTCACTGCCAAAAATGAAATTCAACCTTCTAGTGTTCAGTGAAATAACAATGCAATGTCAAATACAGGTAGCCTAGTCAAATAATTAACATCCAATCACATTAACCGTTACTCTCTACCGGGAAAACTTCACTCTTGAGTAGACATTCAGAAAATTGGATTTAATCGGAAGCCACTGCCAGATTTCTGGATAGGGCTGCGCTCAGAGTTTCTTGCCTTGGCAAATCGCGCTGGGAAGACACTGATGCCCTTTGCAACCACGTACCTATGTGAGAGTGGATTCTCGGCCCTCACTAGCATGAAAACTAAATACAGGCACAGACTGTGTGTGGAAAATGATTTACGACAGAGACTCTCCAATACAACCCAACATTACAGAGTTATGTGCATCCTTTCAAGCACACCCTTCTCATTAATCTGTGGTGAGTTATTCATTAGTTTTGATGAACAAATAAGGTTTTATATGTAATATGGCTAAATAAAGAGCTAAATTATTGATTATTATATTATTATTTGCCGGGTCCTATAAGAGCTCTTTGTCACTTCCCACGAGCCGGGTTGTGACAAAAACACTAATTCTTATGTTTAATAAATGTATCGTATAGTGTGTGTGTGGCAGGCTTACAATGGTGGCAAAAAAACAACATTTGAGAGTGCCCTGACCCTGGTGCTAGAGGTGGTACGCAGCTGGAGGTTGAATGTTTGAAGGGGTACGGGACTATAAAAAGATTGGGAACCACTGCTCTAGGACAACGATGTCTAGATGGAATTTGTATTTGTGGTCCCGGCAACTGGACCTTTTTTGAAACATCATTATTTTTGTCTTTGGCTCAGGTCTGAGAGAATCTGTGCAGAAGATCTAGGTGCTGCTGTATTCCCTCCTTAGTTGGTGACAGAAGCACCAGATCATCAGCAAACAGTGGACATTTGACTTCAGATTCTAGTATGGTGAGGCCGGGTGCTGCAGACTTTTCTAGTGCCCTCTGAAATGAATTGATGTCTGTGTTTAAGAGGGTGGAGCTTAGGCTTCATCACTGTCTCACCCCACAGCCCTATATATTTGTGTATTTTAGCACCACACCTGTTGTTTGTGTACACGGATTTGAAAATGTTGTATGTTTTTCTCCTTCACTTTCCAACAGGACACTCTCACATACATTATTGTGCCTCTGTTATTAGCTGTGAGATTGTCTTCACCGTTGGGTTGGCTGTGTCTGAGGCCAGATAAATACACCTCTCACAGGCACCCTTATCACCCTGAACCGCACTAGCTCTATTTCCCCCTGACAACTACCTTTAGAGATAACTAATAGCCCCGCTAGCCACATTTAATTGGAAATCTATGGCTGCATTTATTTTAGAGCAGAGCTGACAAGCGCGATCCTCCGCTTTTATGTATTATAAAACTGCTCACAATCACTAAAGGCAAGACAGCAGCAGATATTTCATGCACAACACCTATATCAATACACAGATAGGGGAGGGAGGAGAAGGTTAGAAGAGGACTTGTGTGTGTGTGTGTGTGTGTGTGTCTGTCCAAGAGAAGGGCTTTGTGAGTGTCTGTCATATCTCCTCCAGACAAAGTGAATGATGTAGTCCTGTACATGAGCTGTTCTTGTCTTTCAATGTTCTGTGTCATGTTTAATGTTTTGTGTGGAGCTTTTGCAACAACTAATGGGGGTCCTAATAAAATATAAAATACCATACCTCTACATTCCTCAGAGCATCATCACATGAGTATGCTGTTATTGGACATAAGGCAACAACATCTGAACGCAGGAAGCCGGTGGTCGAGGAGGTGCGCAGACAGGAGGAGACTGCAAGAAGTATCAAGGCTGTCTCTCTTGCTAAACAAGGGCAATGGATGTGGTGGGAAGGCCTGGAGAGGAGAAAGATCAACTGGAGTGAGCTTTGGCAAATGGAGGCAAGCAACATCAGCTTCATCATAAGAGCTTTTTATGATGTGCTTCCATCACCAAAACACCTACCTCAATGGTATGGCGAGGACACGACCTGCCCCCTCTGCCCAGCTCCAGCGACTCTCAGGCATATAATGACAGGTTGCATCTCATGTGAGTGCATACCGTCTATTGGCACAATGGATAGTTTTTAACTGATTCGGTGTTCAAAATGATAGATTATACACTCTAGAAGTAAGTAAAACATGCTTGAATGTGGACTACAACCTTTGTGCATTGGCAAAGAGTAAGAAATGGGATAGGGGAATACATAGTCAGCTGTACAACTACAACTGAATGCCTTCAACTGAAATGTGAGAGAGATCTCTGTAGTATGTAGCGGTGAGAAGGGGAGGCTGAGAGATCTCTGTAGTATGTAGCAGTGAGAAGGGGAGGCTGAGAGATCTCTGTAGTATGTAGTGGGGAGAAGAGGAGGCTGAGAGATCTCTGTAGTATGTAGTGGTGAGAAGGGGAGGCTGAGAGATCTCTGTAGTATGTAGTGGTGAGAAGGGGAGGCTGAGAGATCTCTGTAGTATGTAGTGGTGAGAAGGGGAGGCTGAGAGATCTCTGTAGTATGTAGTGGTGAGAAGGGAGGCTGAGAGATCTCTGTAGTATGTAGTGGTGAGAAGGGGAGGCTGAGAGATCTCTGTAGTATGTAGTGGGTAGAAGGGAAGGCTGAGAGATCTCTGTAGTATGTAGTTGTGAGAAGGGGAGGCTGAGAGATCTCTGTAGTATGTAGTGGTGAGAAGAGGAGGCTGAGAGATCTATATAATATGCAGCAGTGGGAAGAGGAGGCTGAGAGATCTCTGTAATATGTAGTGATGAGAAGGGGAGGCTGAGAGATCTCTGTAGGATGTAGTGGTGAGAAGGGGAGGCTGTCGATCTCTGTAATATGTAGTGGTGAGAAGGGGAGGCTGAGAGATCTCTGTAATATGTAGTGGTGAGAAGAGGAGGCTGAGAGATCTCTGTAATATGTAGTGGTGAGAAGAGGAGGCTGAGAGATCTCTGTAGTCTGTAGCGGTGAGAAGAGGAGGCTGAGAGATCTCTGTAATATTTAGTGGTGAGAAGAGGAGGCTGATAGATCTATATAGTATGTAGTGGGGAGAAGAGGAGGCTGAGAGATCTCTGTAGTATGTAGTGGTGAGAAGGGGAGGCTGAGAGATCTCTGTAGTATGTAGTGGTGAGAAGGGGAGGCTGAGAGATCTCTGTAGTATGTAGTGGTGAGAAGGGGAGGCTGAGAGATCTCTGTAGTATGTAGTGGTGAGAAGGGAGGCTGAGAGATCTCTGTAGTATGTAGTGGGTAGAAGGGGAGGCTGAGAGATCTCTGTAGTCTGTAGCGGTGAGAAGAGGAGGCTGAGAGATCTCTGTAATATTTAGTGGTGAGAAGAGGAGGCTGATAGATCTATGTAGTATGTAGTGGGGAGAAGAGGAGGCTGAGAGATCTCTGTAGTATGTAGTGGTGAGAAGGGGAGGCTGAGAGATCTCTGTAATATGTAGCGGTGAGAAGAGGAGGCTGAGAGATCTCTGTAGTATGCTGCAGTGAGAAGAGGAGGCTGAGAGATCTCTGTAATATGCAGCAGTGGGAAGAGGAGGCTGAGAGATCTCTGTAGTATGTAGTGGGGAGAAGAGGAGGCTGAGAGATCTCTGTAATATGTGGCGGTGAGAAGAGGAGGCTGAGAGATCTCTGTAGTATGTAGTGGTGAGAAGGGGAGGCTGAGAGATCTCTGTAATATGTAGTGGGGAGAAGAGGAGGCTGAGAGATCTCTGTAGTATGCAGCAGTGAGAAGAGGAGGCTGAGAGATCTATGTAGTATGTAGCAGTGAGAAGGGGAGGCTGAGAGATCTCTGTAGTATGTAGTGGGGAGAAGAGAAGGCTGAGAGATCTCTGTAGTATGTAGTGGTGAGAAGGGGAGGCTGAGAGATCTCTGTAGTATGTAATGGGGAGAAGGGGAGAATGAGAGAACTCTGTAGTATGTAGTGGTGAGAAGGGGAGGCTGAGAGATCTCTGTAGTATGTAGTGGTGAGAAGGGAGGCTGAGAGATCTCTGTAGTATGTAGTGGTGAGAAGGGGAGGCTGAGAGATCTCTGTAGTATGTAGTGGGTAGAAGGGGAGGCTGAGAGATCTCTGTAGTATGTAGTTGTGAGAAGGGGAGGCTGAGAGATCTCTGTAGTATGTAGTGGTGAGAAGGGGAGGCTGAGAGATCTCTGTAGTATGTAGTGGTGAGAAGGGGAGGCTGAGAGATCTCTGTAGTATGTAGTGGTGAGAAGATGAGGCTGAGAGATCTATATAATATGCAGCAGTGGGAAGAGGAGGCTGAGAGATCTCTGTAATATGTAGTGATGAGAAGGGGAGGCTGAGAGATCTCTGTAATATGTAGTGGTGAGAAGGGGAGGCTGAGAGATCTCTGTAGTATGTAGTGGTGAGAAGGGGAGGCTGAGAGATCTCTGTTTTAAGTAGTGGTGAGAAGGGGAGGCTGAGAGATCGCTGTAATATGTAGTGGTGAGAAGAGGAGGCTGAGAGATCTCTGTAATATGTAGTGGTGAGAAGAGGAGGCTGAGAGATCTCTGTAGTATGTAGCGGTGATAAGAGGAGGCTGAGAGATCTCTGTAATATGTAGTGGTGAGAAGAGGAGGCTGATAGATCTATGTAGTATGTAGTGGGGAGAAGAGGAGGCTGAGAGATCTCTGTAGTATGTAGTGGTGAGAAGGGGAGGCTGAGAGATCTATGTAGTATGTAGCAGTGAGAAGGGGAGGCTGAGAGATCTCTGTAGTATGTAGTGGGGAGAAGAGGAGGCTGAGAGATCTCTGTAGTATGTAGTGGTGAGAAGGGGAGGCTGAGAGATATCTGTAGTATGTAGTGGGGAGAAGGGGAGGCTGAGAGAACTCTGTAGTATGCAGCAGTGAGAAGAGGAGGCTGAGAGATCTCTGTAATATGCAGCAGTGGGAAGAGGAGGCTGAGAGATCTCTGTAGTATGTAGTGGGGAGAAGAGGAGGCTGAGAGATCTCTGTAGTATGTGGCGGTGAGAAGAGGAGGCTGAGAGATCTCTGTAGTATGTAGTGGTGAGAAGGGGAGGCTGAGAGATCTCTGTAATATGTAGTGGGGAGAAGAGGAGGCTGAGAGATCTCTGTAGTATGCAGCAGTAAAAAGAGGAGGCTGAGAGATCTATGTAGTATGTAGCAGTGAGAAGGGGAGGCTGAGAGATCTCTGTAGTATGTAGTGGGGAGAAGAGGAGGCTGAGAGATCTCTGTAGTATGTAGTGGTGAGAAGGGGAGGCTGAGAGATCTCTGAAGTATGTAGTGGGGAGAAGGGGAGGCTGAGAGAACTCTGTAGTATGTAGTGGTTAGAAGGGGAGGCTGAGAGATCTCTGTAGTATGTAGTGGTGAGAAGGGAGGCTGAGAGATCTCTGTAGTATGTAGTGGTGAGAAGGGGAGGCTGAGAGATCTCTGTAGTATGTAGTGGGTAGAAGGGGAGGCTGAGAGATCTCTGTAGTATGTAGTTGTGAGAAGGGGAGGCTGAGAGATCTCTGTAGTATGTAGTGGTGAGAAGGGGAGGCTGAGAGATCTCTGTAGTATGTAGTGGTGAGAAGGGGAGGCTGAGAGATCTCTGTAGTATGTAGTGGTGAGAAGAGGAGGCTGAGAGATCTATATAATATGCAGCAGTGGGAAGAGGAGGCTGAGAGATCTCTGTAATATGTAGTGATGAGAAGGGGAGGCTGAGAGATCTCTGTAATATGTAGTGGTGAGAAGGGGAGGCTGAGAGATCTCTGTAGTATGTAGTGGTGAGAAGGGGAGGCTGAGAGATCTCCGTAATATGTAGTGGTGAGAAGGGGAGGCTGAGAGATCTCTGTAATATGTAGTGGTGAGAAGAGGAGGCTGAGAGATCTCTGTAATATGAAGTGGTGAGAAGAGGAGGCTGAGAGATCTCTGTAGTATGTAGCGGTGAGAAGAGGAGGCTGAGAGATCTCTGTAATATGTAGTGGTGAGAAGAGGAGGCTGAGAGATCTCTGTAGTATGTAGTGGTGAGAAGGGGAGGCTGAGAGATCTCTGTTTTATGTAGTGGTGAGAAGGGGAGGCTGAGAGATCGCTGTAATATGTAGTGGTGAGAAGAGGAGGCTGAGAGATCTCTGTAATATGTAGTGGTGAGAAGAGGAGGCTGAGAGATCTCTGTAGTATGTAGCGGTGAGAAGAGGAGGCTGAGAGATCTCTGTAATATGTAGTGGTGAGAAGAGGAGGCTGATAGATCTATGTAGTATGTAGTGGGGAGAAGAGGAGGCTGAGAGATCTCTGTAGTATGTAGTGGTGAGAAGGGGAGGCTGAGAGATCTATGTAGTATGTAGCAGTGAGAAGGGGAGGCTGAGAGATCTCTGTAGTATGTAGTGGGGAGAAGAGGAGGCTGAGAGATCTCTGTAGTATGTAGTGGTGAGAAGGGGAGGCTGAGAGATATCTGTAGTATGTAGTGGGGAGAAGGGGAGGCTGAGAGAACTCTGTAGTATGCAGCAGTGAGAAGAGGAGGCTGAGAGATCTCTGTAATATGCAGTAGTGGGAAGAGGAGGCTGAGAGATCTCTGTAGTATGTAGTGGGGAGAAGAGGAGGCTGAGAGATCTCTGTAGTATGTGGCGGTGAGAAGAGGAGGCTGAGAGATCTCTGTAGTATGTAGTGGTGAGAAGGGGAGGCTGAGAGAACTCTGTAATATGTAGTGGGGAGAAGAGGAGGCTGAGAGATCTCTGTAGTATGCAGCAGTAAAAAGAGGAGGCTGAGAGATCTATGTAGTATGTAGCAGTGAGAAGGGGAGGCTGAGAGATCTCTGTAGTATGTAGTGGGGAGAAGAGGAGGCTGAGAGATCTCTGTAGTATGTAGTGGTGAGAAGGGGAGGCTGAGAGATCTCTGTAGTATGTAGTGGTGAGAAGGGGAGGCTGAGAGATCTCTGTAATATGTAGTGGGGAGAAGAGGAGGCTGAGAGATCTCTGTAATATGTAGTGGGGAGAAGAGGAGGCTGAGAGATCTCTGTAGTATGCAGCAGTGAGAAGAGGAGGCTGAGAGATATATGTAGTATGTAGCGGTGAGAAGAGGAGGCTGAGAGATCTCTGTAGTATGTAGTGGTGAGAAGGGGAGGCTGAGAGATCTCTGTAGTATGTAGCGGGGAGAAGAGGATGCTGAGAGATCTCTGTAGTTTGTAGTGGGGAGAAGAGGAGGCTGAGAGATCTCTGTAGTATGTAGTGGGGAGAAGAGGAGGCTTCACTGTAGAGAAATGCATACTGTTATGGAGATCATGTAGTGTGTGTGTTTGTGTGTGTGTGTGTGTGTGTGTGTGTGTGTGTGTGTGTGTGTGTGTGTGTGTGTGTGTGTGTGTGTGTGTGTGTGTGTGTGTGTGTGTGTGTGTGTGTGTGTGTGTGTGTGTGTGTGTGTGTGTGTGTGTGTGCGTGCGTGCATGCGTGCGTGCGTACTGTACTGCTGTGTGTGTTCCAAATATATACCCCCCTGATAAAGCCAAACAAGGTCACATTGCCTGTATCTATGTTCAGAAAAGTTATCCTACGGTTGTCTGGGGCCCAACTTTCTGATTGAATGCCTTGTGCTTAGGGGACAGTTTGTGTGTGTGTGTGTGTGTGTGTGTGTGTGTGTGTGTGTGTGTGTGTGTGTGTGTGTGTGTGTGTGTGTGTGTGTGTGTGTGTGTGTGTGTGTGTGTGTGTGTGTGTGTGTGTGTGTGTGTGTGTGTGTGTGTGTGTGTGATTTAAAGCTGTGTGGTTAGGGGCCAATGAATCAGTGGTAGCTGTCACCATGAGGAAGTCTTATGTATGTGTTCTCCTCTCCCTGGGAGAAACCAGCAGGGACAAAAAGCTTACCTTCATTATGGGCGAGGTAAAGGGCCCCCTCCATCCATCTCTCCCTCTCTCCGCTCCTCCTGTCTCATCTCCCCCTCTCTCAACTCCTCTCCTCCTCTCTATCTAAGATTATTATAGTTCTGTAGACGTAGATCGTAGATAAACACACACAAGGCACATTTGCACAAAGACAAAGAAAGAAGTTTTGTGACGAAAAACAAGTTGTTGTGCCGGAAAAAGGGGTTGTTCTGCCAAAAAGAAGCTGTGTCTTTGAGTGAGAAATGAGATAGAGAGTGCTTCATTAGATACATCTCTTAGTCGTTGTCATGTCGGTGATATGGGGATTTGTTTGACTCGCACACTCAAAGTAACTGCTTTTCGAAAATAAATAAAGTTTCGCCAATTGATTTATGCTCATCAAATTTCTTCAAAACAGAAAGATGAAAAAATGCATGGATTAATCCTAAAGAATGGTTAGACATTTTTGTTTCATTGTCATGGAGGACAATAATTTATATTTTTACATTATACTTCAACCACCTCCAGAAATCCTCCAGAAAACAAAAACATTGTCATAATTTCACAGTCTCATAGCCATGCTTCGCCTTCAATTCCACCTCAGCCAACAACCAGTCACAGAGGTCACACTTCTCAGCGAGTCTCAACATCCCGCAACCTCATTGGATGACCCTTTAACGAGCCCTCTTTATTCTAACACACGATTCGTCAAAACATTCAAATGCATCGTCTGATCCTGCTCTGCTCATCTCCTAGTGGGACGGATTGACCGTGAGTGATGAATTAGCATAGTAATTGATAATTACTAAAAGATCAGCGGGGCCATTGTTCTCTCTGACGTCTCTCTGTGTTCTCTCTCAGATTTAGGTCAGCCAATAGGAGAAGTATAATTGAGTGCCTTGTGGCTTATTTAACGAACTAATGCTAATTACAGCATAATGAATGTAGATGAAGAAGAGTGGGAGGCCCCGCATTATGTTGTGATTGTCAGAGTGTGTTATTGGGGGCACTCACCTGGTCCTTATGGAAATCGCTTCATCTAGAATCTAGAACATCGGCACTCTTACACATGTAAGTAAGGGCTTTTGTGCTGGCACACACACACACACACACACACAGACACAGACACAGACACACACACACACACACACACACACACACACACACACACACACACACACACACACACACACACACACACACACACACACACACACACACACACACACACGCACACACACACACACGCACACACACACACACACGCACACACACACACACACGCACACACACACACACTGACAGACACACCCCAGTGTGTTTCAAGTCATGGGACATGTCCTAATTTTGAGGGGAGATGTTTAGAGTTGCTTCTAAATTCACCCGTAGCCCATCTCTGAATCCATCTTCGATCCATCTCTAGAATCCACCTGTCCAGTGGTGGTTTTGAGTAATGATTCCTCATCGCCTTTTATCAATCTGTCATTTTCTTCTTCTGTCCAGTCTGTCAGCATCTATTGTTTGTCAGCTAATTTGACAATGGCACACTATCAATCTAACGACTGACACAAAATCCTCTGTGTTTAATGACAAGTAAACAATTCCATCACATCAACACACACACAGCTTCACACCACAACAAAAAGGCAGACAAAAAAGAGAAAGGATTACAGATGTTTGTCAACTGAGGGAAGCGGGGTATCGGTTATTTTTTTCATTCTTCATTTCTTGTCTTTTAACTTTGAACATGAGTTCTGTGTTGGACACATTAGCATTTCAAAGCCCTCTCCTTTATGGCTAAAATTCCATCACAAGCAATTATTAAATGGACATTCGTAAGTGCTGACAAGGACTAAGATACTGTTAAAAAAAAAAGAGAGTTGCCTCTATTGGTAATGAAGAGAAGGACGAAAAGGATCAAAGGAAAGGAAATGTCGATGGTACAAAGTGATGGAACCGTGAGGGGCCTCTACAGAAGGCGGGGAGAAGGGAGGGAGGAGAAGTGATGGAACCGTGAGGGGCCTCTACAGAAGGCGGGGAGAAGGGAGGGAGGAGAAGAACACAAATAGGATCTGGGGGAGAGAGGAACATATAAATAGGATCTGGGGGAGAGAAGAACACATAAATAGGATCTGGGGGAGAGAAGAACACATAAATAGGATCTGAGGGAGAGAAGAACACATAAATAGGATCTGGGGGAGAGAGGAACATATAAATAGGATCTGGGGGAGAGAAGAACACAAATAGGATCTGGGGGAGAGAAGAACACAAATATGATCTGGGGGAGAGAGGAACCTGTAAATAGGATCTGGGGGAGAGAGAAAGCTGTGGGAGAGAGGAACCTATAAATAGGATCTGGGGGAGAGAGAAAGCTGTGGGAGAGAGGAACCTATAAATAGGATCTGGGGGAGAGAGAAAGCTGTGGGAGAGAGGAACCTATAAATAGGATCTGGGGGAGAGAGAAAGCTGTGGGAGAGAGGAACCTATAAATAGGATCTGGGGGAGAGAGAAAGCTGTGGGAGAGAGGAACCTATATATAAGGTCTGAGGGGACCGAGGAAGATATAAATACAATTTGGGAGAGAGAGGGACCTATAAATACAATCTGGGGGAGAGAGGGACCTATAAATACAATCTGGGGGAGAGAGGAACCTATTAAGACAATCTGGGGGAGAGAGGGACCTATAAATACAATCTGGGGGAGAGAGGGACCTATTAAGACAATCTGGGGGAGAGAGGGACCTATAAATACAATCTGGGGGAGAGAGGGACCTATAAATACAATCTGGGGGAGAGAGGAACCGCTTAAGACAATCTGGGGGAGAGAGGGACCTATAAATCCAATCTGGGGGAGAGAGGAACCGCTTAAGACAATCTGGGGGAGAGGGGAACCTATTAAGACAATCTGGGGGAGAGAGGGACCTATAAATACAATCTGGGGGAGAGAGGGACCTATAAATACAATCTGGGGGAGAGAGGAACCGCTTAAGACAATCTGGGGGAGAGAGGAACCTATTAAGACAATCTGGGGGAGAGAGGGACCTATAAATACAATCTGGGGGAGAGAGGAACCTATTAAGACAATCTGGGGGAGAGAGGAACCTATTAAGACAATCTGGGGGAGAGAGGGACCTATAAATAGGATCTGAGGGGAGAGAGGAACCTATAAATAGGATCTGAGGGGAGAGATGGAGACAAGATCTGAGTCCTGGTCCAAATCAGTGAACTAAATAGGGGATGTGGTGCTATTTGGGATGAAGACAAGGTCCTTGACAGAAGAATGTGTTCATTATTCAGTTTTTTGTTCCAAGTTCTGGCATGTTAGGGTCTTCCTCATTCCGAGCTTCGACTGTTACAAGTATAGAAGTAATTATCTGTCTGACAGCTAGCCCGTGGACGGACTGGTGTACAATTTCCTTCCGACTCTTTCTCACCCATTGACAGTTCAGAATGATTCTGTGAAGAGTAGGCTGCTCCCATAAGCAGAATATATTATTGAAGTCCAATGCAATACGATTCAGTTTGACTGATAGACCATTGTTGCTTGATGTTAAAACCACAGTTCTACCTGAGGATTGGGTTATCTCTGATTGAGAGGGATGAACAGACAGAACTTTCAAGGCTAACAGAAAGTTACACCAAGACCAGTTGAAAGGATTTCTGCCAATAGGTGCCCTTTCTCTGCTCTCAATGTAAATGTTGTTTCTATTCACCTGGCTTATTTCATCTCCACCACTCTACATCCATCTCCCCTCTGGTTTCTCCTCTTTGTCTTTCTCTCTTCTGTTCCTTCTTGTTTCTCTTGTTGTTCTGTCTATGGTATGTATAATGATACCTTGGTCTGAGGTTGAAATGGAACTGGAACAACGAACCGGTAACAAGTGTAAGGACGACGTTCGGTCTCAAGGCAGTCTCTAGCTTTATCTAACAGGTGTAAAGCAGGCAGCCACACTTGTCTGGTTTATAGATTAATAAGGTAGGGAACAGCACAATGGTCATGTGTGCCTTGATTTAATCACCGTCTAACAGACTAAGAGCTTTTAGACATTTCCTTGCAAGGTCAGTGAGTAGACAGTATTGCTGAGAGAGTATAGTTTTGCCTGGAGCAATGCAATGGGCAGTGTACAGCATTGGGAAAATCTGCTCTGTAAATATTAAATTCTGTTTTTCACAGATCATCTGTCAATCCATATCTGTGTAGACATGAAGCACAGATCGAGGATCAGCTCACCCTCCGTCAAATCCTAATCTTTACCATGAGCTGGGGAATCACAAAACTGATCTTAGACCAGTGTCTACGTACAACCCCTTCCTATACTCTGTATTGTGCTAATGCAGCTGATGTGACTCCTGCCTTTCATCTTGATCGTCCCTCTCACCAAGACAACAAAAGCAGTAGTGAACATTAAAGGGTGTTGTGTGGGACGCAGTCCCTGTCTGGTTCCCTTGTTCTTCAAAGAGGAACAGCTGTCTCTTTCTCCATCCCTCATTCTCTCTCTACTGTCTAACTCTGACCTGAACAGCAAATTGTGATGCATTAGAGAGAGAGAGAAAGGGACCAAGGACAGGATGTGACAATAATTGGGAAGGCATATGTGAGATCTAAAATGATGTGAAATCCTCAAAAACAGGTGAGAGAAATCCTGGTGACGATGACGATGTCTCTGTTGAATTATGCCAACAGCACGAAGAGCAAGAAACCAAACAAATATGTCAAATATACAGTGTCAGTTTTAATGTATGTGTCACACCCTGGTCGAAGTATTTTGTGTTTATCTTTATTTATTTGGTCAGGCCAGGGTGTGGCATGGGTTTTTGTAGGTGGTATGTATGGGGATTGTAGCTAGTGGGGTGTTCTAGCTAAGTCTATGGCTGTCTGAAGTGGTTCTCAATCAGAGGCAGGTGTTTATCGTTGTCTCTGATTGGGAACCATATTTAGGCAGCCATATTCTTTGAGTTTGTCGTGGGTGATTGTCCTTAGTGTCCTGATGTCATTGTTCTGTGTTAGGATACACAAGTATAGGCTGTTTCGGTTTTCGTTAAGTTTATTGTTTTGGTAGTGTTTGTGTTTAGTGTGTTTCTTCATTAAACATGGATTGCAATAGACACGCCGCATTTTGGTCCGACTCTCCTTCACACCTAGAAAACCGTGACAGAATCACCCACCACAAAAGGACCAAGCAGCGTGTCAACAGGCAGGAGCAGCGCGAGGAGATGCGCAATAAGGATTTCTGGACATGGGAGGAAATCCTCGACGGGAGAGGACCCTGGGCTAAACCAGGGGAGTGTAGCTGCCCAAAGGTGCAGCGGGAGAAGAAACAACAGGAGCAGCCCAAAGAGGAGTATACGACTTGGGAGGAGATCGACAGGTGGGCGGCCGACCCAGGGAGAGTGCCGGAGCCCGCCTGGGATTCGATGGAGCAGTGCGCGGAAGGATAAAGGAGAATGGAGTTTGCGAAGCAAGCAAGGCGGCGCGGACGGAGGCCCCATAGTCAGCCCCAAACATTTCTTGGGGGGGGGCTCAGGGAGAGTGTGGCAGAGTCAGGAGCCAGACCTGAGCCAACTCTCCCTGTTTATCGTGAGGAGCCAAGGAGACCAGAACCAGAGCCGGTGTTGGAGGTGAGTGAAACAGAGACTGTGAAGGAGTTAATGGGGAAATTGGAGGAGAGAGAAATGAGGGAGTTGCTGTGTTGGTGCATTTTGCATAGAATTCGCCTGACGGAACGTGTCAGGGATTTGATGGCACCTGGGTTAGCGCTCCATACTCGTCCTGAGGTCCGTTTTAGTCGGCTGGTGAAGTTAGTTCCAGTCTCACGCATCAGGCCTCCTGTGCCCATCCCTAGCCTTGCACGTCCTGTGCCAGCACTACGCATCAGGCCTACAGTGCGCCTTGCCTGTTCAGCGCAGCCAGAGCTTTTCTCCTCTCCTGCGCTGCCGGAGTCTCCCGCCTGTTCAGCGCAGCCAGAGCCTCTCTTCTCTACTGCGCTATCGGAGTCTCCCGCCTGTTCAGCGCAGCCAGAACTGCCAGTCTGCATGAAGCAGCCCGAGCTGCCAGTCTGCAAGGAGCTGCCAGTCTGCAAGGAGCTGCCAGTCTGCAAGGAGCTGCCAGCCTGCAATGAGCTGTCAGTCTGCATGAAGCAGCCCGAGCTGTCCGTCTGCATGAAGCAGCCCGAGCTGTCAGTTTGCAAGGAGCAGCCAGAACTGTCAGTCTACATGAAGCAGCCAGAGCTGCCAGTCTGCAAGGAGCTGCCAGTCTGCAAGGAGCTGCCAGTCTGCAAGGAGCTGCCAGTCTGCAAGGAGCTGCCAGTCTGCAAGGAGCCGCCAGAGCTGCCTGTCTGCAGGATGCCGCTCAAGCTGCCAGTCTGCAAGGAGCTGCCAGTCTGCAAGGAGCTGCCAGCCTGCAAGGAGCTGCCAGCCTGCAAGGAGCTGCCAGTCTGCAAGGAGCTGTCAGTCTGCATGGAGCAGCCTGAGCTGTCAGTCTGCATGGAGCAGCCTGAGCTGTCCGTCTGCATGAAGCAGCCCGAGCTGTCAGTTTGCAAGGAGCAGCCAGAGCTGTCAGTCTACATGAAGCAGCCAGAGCTGCCAGCCTGCAAGGAGCTGCCAGCCTGCAAGGAGCTGTCAGTCTGCATGGAGCTGCCAGTCTGCAAGGAGCCGCTAAAGCTGCCAGTCTGCAAGGAGCCGCCAGAGCTGCCAGTCTGCAAGGAGCCGCCAGAGCTGTCAGTTAGCATGGAGCAGCCAGGGCCGCCAGTCAGCATGGAGCAGCCAGAGCCGCCAGTCAGCATGGAGCTGCCAGTCAGCATGGAGCAGCCAGAGCTGCCAGTCAGCATGGAGCAGCCAGAGCTGCCAGTCATCATGGAGCAGCCAGTCATCATGGAGCAGCCAGTCAGCATGGAGCAGCCAGAGCTGCCAGTCGACCAGACTCTCCCAGATCTGCCAGTCGACCAGACTCTCCCAGATCTGCCAGTCGACCAGACTCTCCCAGATCTGCCAGTCGACCAGACTCTCCCAGATCCGCCAGTCGACCAGACTCTCCCAGATCCGCCAGTCGACCAGACTCTCCCAGATCCGCCAGTCGACCAGACTCTCCCAGATCCGCCAGTCGACCAGACTCTCCCAGATCCGCCAGTCGACCAGACTCTCCCAGATCCGCCAGTCGACCAGACTCTCCCAGATCCGCCAGTCGACCAGACTCTCCCAGATCCGCCAGTCGACCAGACTCTCCCAGATCCGCCAGTCGACCAGACTCTCCCAGATCCGCCAGTCGACCAGACTCTCCCAGATCCGCCAGTCGACCAGACTCTCCCAGATCCGCCAGTCGACCAGACTCTCCCAGATCCGCCAGTCGACCAGACTCTTCCAGATCCGCCAGTCGACCAGACTCTTCCAGATCCGCCAGTCGACCAGACTCTTCCAGATCCGCCAGTCGACCAGACTCTTCCAGATCCGCCAGTCGACCAGACTCTTCCAGATCCGCCAGTCGACCAGACTCTTCCAGATCCGCCAGTCGACCAGACTCTTCCAGATCCGCCAGTCGACCAGACTCTTCCAGATCTGCCAGTCAGCCAGGATCTGGTAGATTCATCAACCTGCCCGAGCTTCCCCTCAGTCCCGAGCTGCCTCAGTCCCGAGCTGCCCCTCAGTCCCGAGCTGCTCCTCAGTCCAGTGGGGTTCTGGGTGAGGACTACTAGGCCATGGTCGGCGGCGAGGGTGGACTATCCAGGGACGCGAGGAGAGGGGACTAAGACATTGATTGAGTGGGGTCCACATCCCGCGCCGGAGCCGCCACCATGGACAGACGCCCACCCGGACCCTCCCTATTGTTTTGAGGTGCGTTCGGGAGTCCGCACCTTAGGGGGGGGGTTCTGTCACACCCTGGTCGAAGTATTTTGTGTTTATCTTTATTTATTTGGTCAGGCGAGGGTGTGGCATGGGTTTTTGTAGGTGGTATGTATGGGGATTGTAGCTAGTGGGGTGTTCTAGCTAAGTCTATGGCTGTCTGAAGTGGTTCTCAATCAGAGGCAGGTGTTTATCGTTGTCTCTGATTGGGAACCATATTTAGGCAGCCATATTCTTTGAGTTTGTCGTGGGTGATTGTCCTTAGTGTCCTGATGTCATTGTTCTGTGTTAGGATACACAAGTATAGGCTGTTTCGGTTTTCGTTAAGTTTATTGTTTTGGTAGTGTTTGTGTTTAGTGTGTTTCTTCATTAAACATGGATTGCAATAGACACGCCGCATTTTGGTCCGACTCTCCTTCACACCTAGAAAACCGTGACAGTATGATTTGGAAGTAGAAGCCTAAGTATTGTTTGCCAATAGTTTACTCCAATAAGGGGAGGGATGATTAGGGGAAATATTAAAGGAAAATAGAAAGCTGTCATCAAGGCAAAGGGTGGCTCCTTTGAAGAATCTCAAGTATAACATATTTTGATTTGCTATAAAAAAAAAAAGTGCTTACTACAAATGTTTTATTTCATAGTTTTGATGTCTTCGCTATTATTCTACAACGTAGAACATTGTCAAAATAAAGAAAAACCCTGGAATGAGTAGGTGTGTCCAGAATGTTGAATGGTACTGTTTATATGGGGAATTGGAAATTATACAGACAGTTACATTGATAGAAGCTATATTTCCAATATTAAAGCTGATCTACACCATAACAAATGTAAATAATAAAAACAGCACCAAAACCAAAATGCACTTCCTTTGGCGTTCTCTGTGTCTAATTCCATGTATTCATTTGATTCTTCCCAGGATGAGGGCTGAACGATCCAGGAACACACTACCAGTTGTTACTCATTACAGACGTATGATTTGAGCCACGATACCCAGCTCTCAAGCGTCATACCGGTCTCCGGAGTAGTGCACTTCTGAATATGACTAATGCCTTCTCACAGCAATGTGATTTGTCTAATCTGCAGTGCCCTCTGGGAGATGAGTAAGACTCCCTTGCACATTGCTCGGCTCACACTCCGCTGGTCTCCCCTGGCTGGCTGGCTGGCTGACAATCCTCTCTCTCATCTGTCTTTCTCTCTTTGTCTTTTCCTGTCTTTATCCACAGCGATCTCTCTCCCACATCATCCCCCATCATCCACCACCACAGTACACACAGGTGTATCCAGCCAGTGAGAATAGATGGCGTTAGATGAGATGGATTGACATATCAGTGTCTTAGTAAGCTGATGTCTTAGGACATGAATGATGTACGATATTCCATAAAATGTCATGATGACATTGGCTGTATCCAAAATGGCACACTCTTCCCTTTGTAGTGCATATAGGGCTGCAAAGGAAGCCAATAGGGCTGTAGTCAAAAGTATTGTATGGACCCTGGTCAAAAGTAGTGCACTATATAGGGAATAGGGTACCGTTTGAAAGCATTGACATTCAAATAAAGCCTTTTGACAAACAGCGAACTGTACAAACAGTAAAAACTCAGCTTTGTATTTTACGTAATAAACTAATTAGTTTAGCTACTTTTAGCTGTTTTGCTCTGAACGTGGCAGAAATGTAAATTCCAGGTACAAACAAGTATCTTCAAACATCGTCTCCCCTCACTCTATCCAAATATAACTCTGCTTCCTGAGACCTCTAATCTTTAGGGACACTTTATCTCAGAGAGCCTCTATCTGCTTTCTATTGTCGAGAGGATTAGGTTGATGTTGGATATTTCCCACATGATGATTCATCTAGCTAGGTACTTCTGGATTTCAGTAACCACGTCTGAGTTTTGTTTGCTTATTTGTTCATTTTCAAGCAAGATAAAACAAATGTTCTTCTCTCTCTCGCTCTCTGAATTCCCTCACTATTTCTCTCTTTACTGTTTATTGACAGTGAGACAGATCAGGTGCATCCCAAGCCTCCTATCTGAACCATTCAGGTATGCAGCTCTTCACGTATGAGAGATATTCACATACCTTATTAAGCAGATGCTGAGTTCAAATGACACAGAATGAGATAAGACAAAACGAGACGGGAAGGGTGCAAAGTGAGGAGATCTGCTTCTGTCTGGGTGAGGCTAAGTGAGGAGAGATGCTTCTGTCTGGGTGAGGCTAGGTGAGGAGAGAGGCTTCTGTCTGGGTGAGGCTAGGTGAGGAGAGAGGCTTCTGTCTGTGAGAGGCTAGGTGAGGAGAGATATTTTTGTCTGGGTGAGGCTAGATGAGGAGAGATGCTTCTGTCTGGGAGAGGCTAGGTGAGGAGAGATGCTTCTGTCTGTGAGAGGCTAGGTGAGGAGAGATGCTTTTGTCTGGGTGAGGCTAGGTGAGGAGAGATGCTTCTGTCTGTGAGAGGCTAGGTGAGGAGAGATGTTTTTGTCTGGGTGAGGCTAGGTGAGGAGAGATGCTTCTGTCTGGGAGAGGCTAGATGAGGAGAGATGCTTCTGTCTGTGAGAGGCTAGGTGAGGAGAGATGCTTTTGTCCGGGTGAGGCTAGGTGAGCTCGGTGAAGCCCCCCCATGTGTGTGCTACCCATGTAAAGCCAGGCAGAAACAAGTGGCATGGATAATACCAGACAACATATTGATGCATCAGAGCGACCCTTTTTCATTTCAGGCTCCATTTGGTTGGCTCCCAGGCAAATACAACCACAGTTTCTGTGGGATGTCCTGGTTTGGAGGAGAGAGATGTTAGTGTGAGAGAGAGAGAGAGAGAGAATATGTTCACGTCACCATTCGTCTGTACATGTGTGTTACCATAGTGTTTCTATATGTGGGTGTCCTCTGCCTACAGAAAGGCAGAAGATAGTATCTTTGCTAAAAGTCTGAGCCTGTCATGATGCTAAAGCAAGCGAGAGGGAACTGGATGTTAAGAGAAGTGATAGAGATGGGAGTACACTGTCCCTCATCCCTGCTGTGCTTCCCAGTCATAAAATATTCAACGTGATGATATCAAGATTTATATGAGTACAGGCTGTTAGTCGAGACACAGTAACAATCACTGCACATAGATGTAATGGTTTAAATGGAGATGGGTTCTGATGGTTCACTTTTGATATCATCTTGGAGACAGGAAACAGGTAATATAAGGTTCACCTTTGCTGCAGATAAAGATATCTCTCTAACATCCTAGCAGGGTTGAATTCAGTTCAGCATCCTTGTATAACATACGGCAAGGCTTTAAGTCAGAATTTATGTTTTCTAGTTTGAGCTAAACACACATAAACAAGGGTAAAAAGGAAGATGTTGCCTGAAAGTGTAACATAGACACAGGGAGTCTGGCAGCAAGTGCAGTGTGAGTTTAATGAAAAGGAACACAGCACTAATACAAAACAAGAGCACCGTCTAACAAGGAAAACAAACAATGCTACCTGTTAACTGACAGAACAGAGTGCTAGATAAATGGTAAGTAATGAAGGTAGTAATGAAGTCCAGGAAGTGACTGTTGACGGGGCGCAGGTGTGTGTAATAATGGTTGCCAGGTGTGCGTAATAATGGTTGGCAGGTGTGTGTAATAATGGTCGGCAGGTGTGCGGAATAATGGTTGCCAGGCGTGTGTAATAATGGTTGCCAGGCGTGTGTAATAATGGTTGCCAGGTGTGCGTAATAATGGTCGCCAGGTGTGTGTAATAATGGTTGCCAGGACCAGTGGTTAGTAGGGAGTAGACGTGACAGACAGTTTACGGAATGAATATTCCAGATTGTCAACACAGCTACTCCTTGTGGGTTAAAGTAACCCGCATGCAGGATTATGGTGACATGTTCGTTGACTGATTGGCCAACCCAGCTCGCACTTAACGTTCTGAGAACCATATGTTTTTTAGGGCTTGGTTTTCCAATGGTTATTTTACATACAACCCTCTGGGAATGGCGCAGGATAGCTGCTTGGCTTTGGAACATTCTCAGCACATTTAACGAAAGTGACCCCCCAAAAAAACTAACATTTTAATGAAATGTAACCAGGTTGGAACTTTTAGGAAACATTCTGTTAAAGTAATGAAATGTCAAGAAAATGTTCTGGGAATTTCAGTACATCAGCATAACATTTCCTACAGTTTTCCTCATGGTTGTATTTAAAGTCAGGTTCACACATTGTTCAGAGAACGTTAAGAAACGTTCGTCTATGGGAATATTCAGTACTTCAGCTTAACGTTTCCTATAGGTTTTCTTATGGTTCTATTTCAAGTAATGCTTTCAAATTGTTCTGAGAACATTAACAACTTTCCATAAAAACCACAAGATAACTTTAGAGTTCAGAGAATATTGTAAGAATGTTACTTAAAAACATACACATTCTGTTTTCAGCATGAAGAAAACTCTCTGTTCTCTATCTCAGGGGTGTCAAACTCATTCCATGGAGGGCCTAGTGTCTGCAGGATTTTCCTTTAAATTCAGCCCTAGACAACCAGGTGTGGGGAGTTCCTTACTAATCAGTGACCTTAATTCATCAATCAAGTACAAGGGAGGAGCGAAAACCCTCAGACACTCTGCCAACCTTAGAATGAATTTGATACCTGTGCTCTATCTTGTTAAGTGTGTTCAGGTGTGTTGGTCGTGCCCACTAATTGGCCCCACCTGATCTTAATGACTGCTTATTTCCTTTGAAATGGGGTCTGTTTGAACGACAAAAAAAACTGTAAAATGAACAGCTTTGTATGAGTTACAAAAAACATGGCATCTAGCTCTATCCTGGTGGCACAGTGGACTAATTCCATGGATAAACAACAGAAGACTATTGGTTTGAATCTCACTGACACTGTGCCACAATAAAACATAAATGTGGTAGCATGATTATTACCTAAGCAATTGAATTCCCATGTGTCCTATCTGTGCTGTTCCTGTGTTTTATACACTGCTCAAAACAAATTAAGGGAACACTTAAACAACACAATGTAACTCCAAGTCAATCACACTTCTGTGAAATCAAACTGTCCACTTAGGAAGCAACACTGATTGACAATAAATGTCACATGCTGTTGTGCAAATGGAATAGACAACAGGTGGAAATTATAGGCAATTAGCAAGACACCCCCAATAAAGGAGTGGTTCTGCAGGTGATAACCACAGACCGCTTCTCAGTTCCTATGCTTCCTGGCTGATGTTTTGGTCACTTTTGAATGCTGGCAGTGCTTTCACTCTAGTGGTAGCATCAACCCACACAAGTGGCTCAGGTAGTGCAGCTCATCCAGGATGGCACATCAATGCGAGCTGTGGCAAGAAGGTTTGCTGTGTCTGTCAGCGTAGTGTCCAGAGCATGGAGGCACTACCAGGAGACAGGCCAGTACATCAGGAGACGTGGAGGAGGCCATAGGAGGGCAACAACCCAGCAGCAGGACCGCTACCTCCGCCTTTGTGCAAGGAGGATCAGGAGGAGCACTGCCAGAGCCCTGCAAAATGACCTCCAGCAGGCCACAAATGTGCATGTGTCTGCTCAAACGATCAGAAACAGACTCCATGAAGGTGGTATGAGGGCCCGACGTCCACAGGTGGGGGTTGTGCTTACAGCCCAACACCGTGCAGGACGTTTGGCATTTGCCAGAGAACACCAAGATTGGCAAATTCGCCACTGGCGCCCTGTGCTCTTCACAGATGAAAGCAGGTTCACACTGAGCACATGTGACAGACGTGACAGTCTGGAGACGCTGTGGAAAACTTTCTGCTGCCTGCAACATCCTCCAGCATGACCGGTTTGGCGGTGGGTCAGTCATGGTGTGGGGTGGCATTTCTTTGGGGGGCCGCACAGCCCTTCATGTGCTCGCCAGAGGTAGCCTGACTGCCATTAGGTACTGAGATGAGATCCTCAGACCCCTTGTGAGACCATATGCTGGTGCGGTTGGCCCTGGGTTCCTCCTAATGCAAGACAATGCTAGACCTCATGTGGCTGGAGTGTGTCAGCAGTTCCTGCAAGAGGAAGGCATTGATGCTATGGACTGGCCCGCCCGTTCCCCAGACCTGAATCCAATTGAGCACATCTGGGACATCATGTCTCGCTCCATCCACCAACGCCATGTTGCACCACAGACTGTCCAGGAGTTGGCGGATGCTTTAGTCCAGGTCTGGGAGGAGATCCCTCAGGAGACCATCCGCCACCTCATCAGGAGCATGCCCAGGCGTTGTAGGGAGGTCATACAGGCACGTGGAGGCAACACACACTACTGAGCCTCATTTTGACTTCTTTTAAGGACATTACATCAAAGTTGGATCAGCCTGTAGTGTGGTTTTCCACTTTAATTTTGAGTGTGACTCCAAATTCAGACCTCCATGGGTTGATAAATTTGAATTCCATTGATCATTTTTGTGTGATTTTGTTGTCAGCACATTCAACTATGTAAAGAAAAAAGTATTTAGTAAGAATATTTCATTCATTCAGATCTAGGATGTGTTATTTTAGTGTTCCCTTTATTTTTTTGAGCAGTGTATATATGTTTCCACATTACGAGGTTGGAATAACACTGACATTTAAAAAATGATGATAATGCCCTTTTAGTGTGAGAGCTGTTTGAAAAGACAGCCTGAAATTTCTGCCTGTTTGGGTGGGATGGAGATGTGGCCTTTCCATGGTGACATCACCATGCAGTAAATGAGTTAATAGGCCATTTTAAACCTCTCTGGTAATAACAGTTACTTTTCCATTTTCCCCTCCCCACCCAGACCACTCTGACAGTCCAAGCTAAGTTGTTGCTTAAGAAATTGCTCTTGGCTAACCTATTTTTGTCTGTGGCGTTTGAGGTGGCAGACCCCTATGCAGACGCACATGCACACACACACACACCAAAAGTATCGTGCAACACTGTTTGTCTGAGTGTTCATCTGCTGTCTGAGCATGTATTTCATTGGAACTACTTGTGAACAGACTTACTGTTCCACTGTGGCATGGCAGACAGTGAGGACTCAGAGGTCACTGAGGACTCTGAGGTCAGTGAGAACTCTCACTTCTAGCCTCACTTCATTTATGTTCCCATCATCCCACACCATTAAAAACATACACAAAGAAAATATGAATGCAACATGTAAAGTGTTGGTCCCATGTTCCATGAGCTGAATAAAAGATCCCAGAAAAGTTCTATTCGCACAAAAAAGCTAATTTCTCTCAAATGTTTTGCACAAATTTGTTTACATCCATGTTAGTGGGCATTTCTCCTTTGCCAACATAATCCATCCACCTGACATGTGTGGCTTATTAAGAATCTGATTAAACAGCGTGATCATTACACAGATGCACCTTGTGCTGGGGACAATAAAAGGCCACTTTGAAATGTGCAGTTTTGTCACACAACACAATGTTACAGAGGTCTAAAGTTGAGGGAGCGTGCAATTGTCATGCTGACTGCAGGAACATCCACCAGAGATGTTGCCAGAGAATTTAATGTTAATTTCTCTACTATAAGCAGCTTCCAACATCGTTTTAGAGAATTTGGCAGTGCATCCAACCATGTGTATGGCCTCGTGGGGGCGAGCAGTTTGCTGATGTCAATGCTGTGAACAGAGTGCTCCATGGTTGCGGTGGTTTTGTTGTATGGCCAAACAGAAGCTATGGACAACAAACACAATTGCATTTTATCGATGGCAATTTGAATGCACAGAGATAACATCATAGGATCCTGAGGCCCATTGTTGTGCCATTCATCTGCTGCCATCACCTCATGTTTCAGCATGATAATGCACAGCCCCATGTCGCAAGGACCTGTACACACTTCCTGGAAGCTGAAAATGTGTGTTCCAGTTCCCTCCAATATCCAGCAACTTAGCATCAGTCATTGAAGAGGAGTGGGACAACGTTCCACAGGCAACACTCATGTGCCTGATCAACTCACTGCAAAGGAGATGTGTCGCACTGCATGAGGCGAATAGTGGTCACACCAGATACTGACTGTTTTTTTTATCCACAGCCCTTCTTTTTTTTTTTTACAGATGCATATCTGTATTCACAATCATGTGAAATCCATAGATTAGGGCCTAATTTATTTATTTTAATTGACTGATGTCCTTATATGAACTGGAACTCAGTAAAATCTTAGAAATTGTGGCTTGGTGCATTTACATTTTTGTTCAGTATAGAAGCCAACATGCAAAAAACTAAATCATTGCAGCTGGTATTTCCAGACAGTTGGGGGTATTTTTAGGATACGTGATCTACCTAGAATACCTGAATAAATACCCAAACAAATGTCAGACACTTGTTTCTCTGAGAGACAGAAAGTGCGTTGAGCAGCCCAAAGCAGGACAAGGTATAAAAACAGCCTGCACTATAGATGGATCTGGATGCAGCGCTGTAGTGCAGAGATGTTGAGATAGCATGTCACTGGGCCGTCCACTGTGTTGTACGTTTCTATTGTAAGATGAAGAGGAATCCTTCACTGCATAAGGGTGCCTGACACAGCATCCAGCATTAGGATGACACAGGATAACATACACACACACACAATCCCCTTCAACAGTAATAGCCTGGCTCTCAGTTTGGCCGTACACGTTTCTTTCGGTAGCCTCAATATTGTGACAGTTTGACATACAGCCTTCCAGAGCCAGAGAGGAGGGACATGAGAGAGCCATGAATTCCCAGAATCACTGCTCTCCTCTGATTTATCTAGTCAGGACACCTGCGATACAGTATTCAACGCCCATCCATGTCTGAAAACGTCAGGAGATGACGTTTAAATCAGACACTATGGGCAACAGTGAGTTTTGTTACCTTCAAGTAGGTTCAGTTTTGCTAAGGTGTTATATACAGTGTTATATACAGGCCCTCACAGATGGGCATAAGCATCTGCCTCTAATTCCAAAGGTTGTAAGACATTTATTATATTTTTAACCATTTGGAGATAATGCCTAACCTTACGATTTCTGAGTTAATGCCTAAACTTAACCTTAACCTTACAAATTCTGAGTTAATGACTAACCTCAAACACTAACCTCAGCATTTGATGTTTGGAACAACTTCGAAATGTTGCGTTTGAGAAACATGGATAAACGTCTAATTCTAACATGAGACTGTGAGAGCTAGCTGCAGCACCCTCAGCACCCCTATTTCCTGCAGCTAAGATCATCAGCACGACTGGACAGTTCTTGTGTTATAAGAACATTTGTCACGACCTAACGGATGTTCTGAGAATTTTCACAGAACCAATTTTGGTTTGCCGGGTATGCTGTCTGACAAAAATTACTATTTTGGTAGTTCTTCGAAGTAAATAAGGTATACTTTTATGACTGCTGAATACCAACTGTCATGTATTTTCAGGTAGAGATACCTCACGATGCAGCTGCTCTCTCTCTCTTTAGCGTTTTCATTCTTCTGTCTCTTCTCTTCCTCTCCGTGTCTGCCGCACACAGACCGGACAAGTAGGCACTCAATGAATTATGGTCATTGAAGTTAATTACCATGTTTTCTGCACTAAACTATGTAGAATATTGGCCTGTTGGAAACTACAACTCCCTACTACATTGCACAGTTTGGGCATGGTTTGATGTATCTAGAGTGTACTGAACTCTAAGACAAAAGAAACAAATGAAATGAAATTCAAATAAATGAACGGACATCGGTCAATTATTTGCTTCAAAATCGAAAACAAACCGACATTTTGGTTAATCGCTCAGCAGTAGACATGAATGTCTGAGATGTCAGAGATATTCAGCCACTGTTAGATGACAATAGATATGTTTTCTATTATTAAATAATGCATCTTGGCATTGAAGCCCTGGTAATGAAGGTTGAAGAAGTAACATTGCTACTAAACTTACAAAACAATTGGATGGATATAATGTATCTTGCACTGAATTGTAAAGAAACAACATCCCAAACCTGCTGAATATATCCCCAAGCCCAATGAATATCGACAGTATATTCCTGACTTGGGTATAGCCTATCAAAGTGGTGATTGTAAAAAGGTTATTATAGTAAACAAACAGTTACACTAAAATAAAAACAATTGGAAAAACAATTTAGTCAAATAAAATGTTGAAAAACTAAAACTATACTGAAACTATTCCTGTCAACTACAAAACAAACTAAAATAAAAGAACATAAAATAATGTTTGATTTTAGTTATTTTTCCCTTCTAAACTGTGGGCAAAAATCTACTAGGATTTTCAAGATTTTTCTTTTTCCTAATGGGATTTTTGAGCCTCTGAATTTGGTGGGTAAATGCTGCCAGTAGATGGGAGTTTTCAAATAGGCCAAAATTGTGCAACACTCGCTAACACTCGCTAACAGGGAAGAAATTGAGGGTGAGAACGGAGCATGAGCGCGAACCATAGGCGTCAACAATGGCAGCAGCAAACCCTGTTCATCAAAACAGCACCCACAAAGAATTTCAGAATAAACACAAGGTGAGACAGATAATCTTTGGGTTTGGAATTCGGTTAGGATTCGACTCCTGGTATCATATGAACACACATAATGTGTAAAATGTGTAGAATTGCAAGACCTGAGCTTTAAAATTTGTATTTGTCACATGTACAGGATATAGAAGGTGTAAACGGTACAGTGAAATGGTTACCATATCAAAAACAGAAAGTGTCCAGATAAACAAATTTTATAAATATTTGATCATTATTAGATGACGCTTACCTGAAACACTTGTCTAAATTGATGGGTCATGTGAAGGAAATGCAATAACCACCCCCCGCCACACCTAGCTAAGTGGACGAGTCACAATTGTCTAGACACATGTTCATGAAATACAACTGATGGCCGTAATCACCTACTGTCATGTATTGTCATGTTGTGTCCTGTTCCTGTTCTTTCTCTTCACCCTGTCTCCCTCTGCTGGTCGTATTAGGTTACCTTTTCTTCCCCTCTTTCCCCCAGCGGTTCCTTGTCTTCTCTAACTACCTCGTTCACCCCTTTTCCCACCTGTTCCCTTTTTCCCTCTGATTAGGTCTCTATATCTCTCTCTGTTTCTGCTTCTGTCTTTGTCGGATTCTCGTTTGTGTTTCTCATGCCTGAACCAGACTATCGTCGTGTTTGCTGCAACCTTGTCCTGTCGGAATCTGCCGGTTCATCTAACCTTGTCCTGTCCTGTCGGAATCTGCCTGTCCATCTGAGCCTACGTGTGTTTCGTCATTAAAGAAACTCTGTTTTGTTAATTCGCTTTTGGGTCCTCATTCACGCACCTGACACCTACAGGCACACCTGGCTAACTTCATGGGTCATGTAATCATCTGGCGAAGTGGAGTCTTTTGTTTACACATGTAGCTAGCTAAACAATGAGCCGGCATAATCCCAACTCATACTACTACCAATACAAACATTGTCATAGCTGTAGAATGAATCTGCAGGTAGCTAAAGAGCGAACCAACTAGGTTCAAAGCTACAGTGCCTTGCGAAAGTATTCGGCCCCCTTGAACTTTGCGACCTTTTGCCACATTTCAGGCTTCAAACATAAAGATATAAAACTGTATTTTTTTGTGAAGAATCAACAACAAGTGGGACACAATCATGAAGTGGAACGACATTTATTGGATATTTCAAACTTTAACAAATCAAAAACTGAAAAATTGGGCGTGCAAAATTATTCAGCCCCCTTAAGTTAATACTTTGCGGCGCCACCTTTTGCTGCGATTACAGCTGTAAGTCGCTTGGGGTATGTCTCTATCAGTTTTGCACATCGAGAGACTGACATTTTTTCCCATTCCTCCTTGCAAAACAGCTTGAGCTCAGTGAGGTTGGATGGAGAGCATTTGTGAACAGCAGTTTTCAGTTCTTTCCATAGATTCTCGATTGGATTCAGGTCTGGACTTTGACTTGGCCATTCTAACACCTGGATATGTTTATTTTTGAACCATTCCATTGTAGATTTTGCTTTATTTATTTATTTATTTATTATTTTGCTTGGCTCTTCTCCAAGATCGCATAGCAGTTCAGACGTCTTTTGTCCTCGTCTTGTCGTGTCCTGTATATATATATATTTACAACTTTTTTCACATACATTTTATTTTTATTTTCCATCAACTCATCTTCTAAACACTCTCCTGCAACCAGCCTCACCAATTTATATTTATAAAAAATTATTATTTACCTCAGATCTGTAATCCTCCAAGAAGCTAGCCAGAAACTCCAAGAAGCTAGCCAGAAACTAGCCAGAAGCTAGCCAGGAGCTAGCCCAGAAGCTAATCCAGAAGCTAATCAGAAGCTAGTTAGCTTCTTTACTGGCAAATCGTTAGTATTCAGCTAACCACGGTTTGTGGTCATCAGCTATCCTTTAGCTCGAAAATCTATCGCCAGTTTTGTACGGCGCAGCGCGGCTCGGAACGGAACATACCGGACCAATTTTTCTCTCCATGTCCCTGGATTTCAACTGCTCTCTGGACATTCATATCCGGATCTCACAGCTAGCTAGCTGCTATCCGTGTGACAGTCGGCTTTCGTCGATTCCGGAGCAAACATCGATTGTTCCGGTGCTAGCCAGCTCCGTCAATCACTCCTGAGTTCCATCATTCACTCCTGGGCTGCAGTCACCTATCCGGACCCGTTTCACTGCCTACGCGGAGCCCCACCGTGCCTTCACAACTGGACTGCCGACGTTATCTACCTGAAGGAGATCCGGCTGGCTCCTCTGTCGCGACGTTACCTGAACGCCCATCTGCGGCCCGTTAACCGTTAGCTGTCTTACCGGCTGCTATCTGAATAGACAATCGGACAATTTATTTATTTTTATTATTATTATGTTTTCTTCTCGGGCCTCTATAACTATATCTATTGTTCTTATTTTTGTTGTTGTTGTGTGATTTGGATTAATCCCCTCTACCTCACGGAACCCCACTAATCTACTGACCGAACGCAAGAGATGGCTAACAGACTCCATCCTATGCTAGCTTGCTACCGGTTGGCTTGGCTAGCTGTCTAAATCGCCGTGACCCTCAACCAACCTCTCCACTCACTGGACCCTTTTGATCACTCGACTAAGCATGCCTCTCCTTAATGTCAATATGTCTTGTCCATTGCTGTTCTGGTTAGTGTTTATTGGCTTATTTCACTGTAGAGCCTCTAGTCCTGCTCACTATACCTTATCCAACCTATTAGTTCCACCACCCACACATGCAATGACATCTCCTGGTTTCAATGATGTTTCTAGAGACAATATCTCTCTCTTCATCACTCAATACCTAGGTTTACCTCCATTGTATTCACATCCTACCTTACCTTTGTCTGTACATTATACCTTGATGCTATTTTATCGCCCCCAGAAACCTCCTTTTACTCTCTGTTCCAGACGTTCTAGACGACCAATTCTTATTGCTTTTAGTCGCACCCTTATTCTACTCCTCCTATGTTCCTCTGGCGATGTAGAGGTGAATCCAGGCCCTGCAGTGCCTAGCTCCACTCCTATTCCCCAGGCGCTCTTTTGACGACTTCTGTAACCGTAATAGCCTTGGTTTCATGCATGTTAACATTAGAAGCCTCCTCCCTAAGTTTGTTCTATTCACTGCTTTAGCACACTCTGCCAACCCGGATGTTCTAGCTGTGTCTGAATCCTGGCTTAGGAAGACCACCAAAAATTCAGACATTTTAATTCCAAACTACAACATTTTCAGACAAGATAGAACTGCCAAAGGGGGCGGTGTTGCAATCTACTGCAAAGATAGCCTGCAGAGTTCTGTCCTACTATCCAGGTCTGTACCCAAACAATTTGAACTTCTACTTTTAAAAATCCACCTCTCTAAAAACAAGTCTCTCACCGTTGCCGCCTGCTATAGACCACCCTCTGCCCCCAGCTGTGCTCTGGACACCATATGTGAACTGATTGCCCCCCATCTATCTTCAGAGCTCGTGCTGCTAGGCGACCTAAACTGGAACATGCTTAACACCCCAGCCATCCTACAATCTAAACTTGATGCCCTCAATCTCACACAAATTATCAATGAACCTACCAGGTACCTCCCCAAAGCCTTAAACATGGGCACCCTCATAGATATCATCCTAACCAACTTCCCCTCTAAATACACCTCTGCTGTCTTCAACCAAGATCTCAGCGATCACTGCCTCATTGCCTGCATCCGTAATGGGTCAGCGGTCAAACGACCTCCTCTCATCACTGTAAAACGCTCCCTGAAACACTTCAGCGAGCAGGCCTTTCTAATCGACCTGGCCGGGGTATCCTGGAAGGATATTGACCTCATCCCGTCAGTAGAGGATGCCTGGATATTTTTTAAAAATGCCTTCCTAACCATCTTAAATAAACATGCCCCATTCAAGAAATTTAGAACCAGGAACAGATATAGCCCTTGGTTCTCCCCAGACCTGACTGCCCTTAACCAACACAAAAACATCCTATGGCGTTCTGCATTAGCATCGAACAGCCCCCGTGATATGCAGCTGTTCAGGGAAGCTAGAAACCATTATACACAGGCAGTTAGAAAAGCCAAGGCTAGCTTTTTCAAGCAGAAATTTGCTTCTTGCAACACTAACTCAAAAAAGTTCTGGGACACTGTAAAGTCCATGGAGAATAAGAACACCTCCTCCCAGCTGCCCACTGCACTGAAGATAGGAAACACTGTCACCACTGATAAATCCACCATAATTGAAAATTTCAATAAGCATTTTTCTACTGCTGGCCATGCTTTCCACCTGGCTACTCCTACCCCTGTCAACAGCACTGCACCCCCAACAGCAACTCGCCCAAGCCTTCCCCATTTCTCCTTCTCCCAAATCCATTCAGCTGATGTTCTGAAAGAGCTGCAAAATCTGGACCCCTACAAATCAGCCGGGCTAGACAATCTGGACCCTTTCTTTCTAAAATTATCTGCCGAAATTGTTGCCGCCGCTATTACTAGCCTGTTCAACCTCTCTTTCGTGTC
The DNA here is from genome assembly GCF_057628025.1 of Oncorhynchus mykiss. Taxonomy (NCBI): domain Eukaryota; kingdom Metazoa; phylum Chordata; class Actinopteri; order Salmoniformes; family Salmonidae; genus Oncorhynchus; species Oncorhynchus mykiss. The sequence goes on along the minus strand of NC_143051.1, from coordinate 12,278,480 downwards.
GTCTGAGATTCCCAAAGATTGGAAAGCAGCTGCGGTCATCCCCCTCTTCAAAGGGGGTGACACTCTTGACCCAAACTGCTACAGACCTATATCTATTCTACCATGCCTTTCTAAGGTCTTCGAAAGCCAAGTCAACAAACAGATTACCGACCATTTTGAATCTCACCATACCTTCTCTGCTATGCAATCTGGTTTCAGAGCTGGTCATGGGTGCAACTCAGCCACGCTCAAGGTCCTAAACGATATCTTAACCGCCATCGATAAGAAACATTACTGTGCAGCCGTATTCATTGATCTGGCCAAGGCTTTCGACTCTGTCAATCACCACATCCTCATCGGCAGACTCAACAGCCTTGGTTTCTCAAATGATTGCCTCGCCTGGTTCACCAACTACTTCTCTGATAGAGTTCAGTGTGTCAAATCGGAGGGTCTGTTGTCCGGACCTCTGGCAGTCTCTATGGGGGTGCCACAGGGTTCAATTCTTGGACCGACTCTCTTCTCTGTATACATCAATGAGGTCGCTCTTGCTGCTGGTGAGTCTCTGATCCACCTCTACGCAGACGACACCATTCTGTATACTTCCAGCCCTTCTTTGGACACTGTGTTAACAACCCTCCAGGCAAGCTTCAATGCCATACAACTCTCCTTCCGTGGCCTCCAATTGCTCTTAAATACAAGTAAAACTAAATGCATGCTCTTCAACCGATCGCTACCTGCACCTACCCGCCTGTCCAACATCACTACTCTGGACGGCTCTGACTTAGAATACGTGGACAACTACAAATACTTAGGTGTCTGGTTAGACTGTAAACTCTCCTTCCAGACCCATATCAAACATCTCCAATCCAAAGTTAAATCTAGAATTGGCTTCCTATTTCGCAACAAAGCATCCTTCACTCATGCTGCCAAACATACCCTTGTAAAACTGACCATCCTACCAACCCTCGACTTTGGCGATGTAATTTACAAAATAGCCTCCAATACCCTACTCAACAAATTGGATGCAGTCTATCACAGTGCAATCCGTTTTGTCACCAAAGCCCCATATACTACCCACCATTGCGACCTGTACGCTCTCGTTGGCAGGCCCTCGCTTCATACTCGTCGCCAAACCCACTGGCTCCATGTCATCTACAAGACCCTGCTAGGTAAAGTCCCCCCTTATCTCAGCTCGCTGGTCACCATAGCATCTCCCACCTGTAGCACACGCTCCAGCAGGTATATCTCTCTAGTCACCCCCAAAACCAATTCTTTCTTTGGCCGCCTCTCTTTCCAGTTCTCTGCTGCCAATGACTGGAACGAACTACAAAAATCTCTGAAACTGGAAACACTTATCTCCCTCACTAGCTTTAAGCACCAACTGTCAGAGCAGCTCACAGATTACTGCACCTGTACATAGCCCACCTATAATTTAGCCCTATCAACTACCTCTTTCCCAACTGTATTTAATTTATTTATTTATTTTGCTCCTTTGCACCCCATTATTTTTATTTCTACTTTGCACATTCTTCCATTGCAAAACTACGATTCCAGTGTTTTACTTGCTATATTGTATTTACCTTGCCACCAAGGCCTTTTTTGCCTTTACCTCCCTTCTCACCTCATTTGCTCACATTGTATATAGACTTGTTTATACTTTATTATTGACTGTATGTTTGTTTTACTCCATGTGTAACTCTGTGTTGTTGTATCTGTGAAACTGCTTTGCTTTATCTTGGCCAGGTCGCAATTGTAAATGAGAACTTGTTCTCAACTTGCCTACCTGGTTAAATAAAGGTAAATAAATAAATAATGTTTTGGATCATTGTCTTGTTGGAAGACAAATCTCCGTCCCAGTCTCAGGTCTTTTGCAGACTCCATCAGGTTTTCTTCCAGAATGGTCCTGTATTTGGCTCCATCCATCTTCCCATCAATTTTAACCATCTTCCCTGTCCCTGCTGAAGAAAAGCAGGCCCAAACCATGATGCTGCCACCACCAAGTTTGACAGTGGGGATGGTGTGTTCAGCTGTGTTGCTTTTACGCCAAACATAGCGTCTTGCATTGTTGCCAAAAAGTTCAATTTTGGTTTCATCTGACCAGAGCACCTTCTTCCACATGTTTGGTATGTCTCCCAGGTGGCTTGTGGCAAACTTTAAACGACACTTTTTATGGATATCTTTAAGAAATGGCTTTCTTCTTGCCACTCTTCCATAGACGCCAGATTTCTGCAATATTCGACTGATTGTTGTCCTATGGACAGAGTCTCCCACCTCAGCTGTAGATCTCTGCAGTTCATCCAGAGTGATCATGGGCCTCTTGGCTGATCTCTGATCAGTCTTCTCCTTGTATGAGCTGAAAGTTTAGAGGGACGGCCAGGTCTTGGTAGATTTGCAGTGGTCTGATACTCCTTCCATTTCAATATTATCGCTTGCACAGTGCTCCTTGGGATGTTTAAAGCTTGGGACATCTTTTTGTATCCAAATCCGGCTTTAAACTTCTTCACAACAGTATCTCGGAACTGCCTGGTGTGTTCCTTGTTCTTCATGATGCTCTCTGCGCTTTTGACGGACCTCTGAGACTATCACAGTGCAGGTGCATTTACACGGAGACTTGATTACACACAGGTGGATTGTATTTATCACCATTAGTCATTTAGGTCAACATTGGATCATTCAGAGATCCTCACTGAACTTCTGGAGAGAGTTTGCTGCACTGAAAGTAAAGGGGCTGAATAACTTTGCACGCCCAATTTTTCAGTTTTTGATTTGTTAAAAAAGTTTGAAATATCCAATAAATGTCGTTCCACTTCATGATTGTGTCCCACTTGTTGTTGATTCTTCACAAAAAAATACAGTTTTATATCTTTATGTTTGAAGCCTGAAATGTGGCAAAAGGTCGCAAAGTTCAAGGGGGCCGAATACTTTTGCAAGGCACTGTAGCTAGCTAACATTAGGCTATAACTACCCATGCAAATTAATTTCTTATTAGAATAACATTGCTACACAGATCATACACGTAATATTAGCAAGTGAGCCAGCAAGCTAATGTTTGCTACTTAGCTAAGAGTACTCTTTAACTTGCAATGGAAATGACTTGCTGACAAAATTAGAAACATAATATTTGAAAATGTATCTAGACTCTTACAGGGATGAAAACTTCACAGTAGACTGGAACCATTTAACTCTGTTTTGTTTGTAGCTACATTTTGCTTGGCCAGCATTGTGTCAAGTCACTCCGGTTCACACTGACCGTGGCATGTGCAGAAAATAGCCCATCACTTTATCCAACTGATCTTTCGATAGTGCTTGCTAATTCAGGCATATTGTTGAAAACTGTTGAAGTTCTCGATGGCTAACGTTATAGCTTTTCAAAAATGGCGCCGTAGAAAGGACTATGAACACATACTGAGCAGCTCATATTATAGACAGAAGCATGCTACATGGCAGAACAATCCAAACTCATCTCTTGGCATGTCCAGCCCATCCATTATCTCAGGCAATCATGACTAGCGGGAAGGATCCTTCCTTTTTTCCATGGCTAAACTAGGCTCATAATTTAACAATTCTATTCATATTTACGGATGGAATACAAGTTTTTAATTAAAGAAGTAATCTCTTCTGAAGTAGTGACATGTGACATATGCCTAGTTCCCCGAAATAAGTCACAAATGTTTCTCTCTGCCAAAAAGGTGTGAAAAGTTTAGTCGCACGAGTTGCAAGGTGGGGGTTTGTTGCTGTGTCGAAAATGACAATATCTGTCCTGACCTTTGCCACCTAGGATATTTGTGTGACCGTTGATGTGACCGTTTGTGTGACCCCTGCTATAGGCCTACAACACATAAATGTCTGATAGTAAGTAGCCTTATGCTTGGGAGGCTGTCTGTCCCTAACACTAAAACTAAAAAATAACAAAAAGGAATTGGATTTTTTTAATCAAACTGAAATTGAATAAAAACTTTTAAAATTAACTGAAAATAATCTGAATTTCAAATAAAATCTAAAAACAAATTGAAAAATCATAAAACTATAAAAACCGTTGTCTGTAATGCACATTCAGATTTTTTTAAGGAATTTGGTTGCATGACCAATAAAATGCAGAGAGGATTTATTCACACTGATTCAGTGTGCAGTTAAGAAATAAACAATTGAAACCCATTTTCATATATTCCTTCATTGAATCTCACAACTGTAACATATTGAAAAATGAATCACATCTCAAGTGCTCTGATGAAAGGGAGTGAAGTCACGATTTATGTCAACCTAAAAAAATTCTGTATGAATATTGTGTCTTTCTCTATCCTCTTTACTCCCGATAATCCAGACTGAGAGCAGATCTTTGTGCTGGTTTGTTATGGTTGAAGTGTATGAATTAATGATGAAGGGATCAGCAGAGAGAGAGGGGGAGGAGGGAGTCGAAAGGAAGGAGAGAGACGAGCCACTAAAAGCAACAACACATGATGGCCTCAGCTCAGCTTAGCTCTGGCAATCTGTTTCAGAAATGACTAGAATCATAGAAATCATTTGATTAAAGTCTCATAAAACATGGATTTTACTAATCCAAATACAGTAGATTAATCCATTTACATATCAACGGCTACGGGGAAATGACATAGATATGAATAGAGTACTCAACCATGACGGTTAAAGACAAGGGCAGTCTAAAAATTTGAAAAAGATGTACATCCTTAAGACTTTGGACCAGCTAATAAAACGTTCCATCAGAGCACACCTAGCATGTCCTACAACAACATTGCATCAGAGCACACCTAGCATGTCCTACAACAACATAGCATCAGAGCACACCAAGCATGTCCTACAACAACATTGCATCAGAGCACACCTAGCATGACCTACAATAACATTGCATCAGATCACACCTAGCATGTCCTACAACAACATTCCATCAGAGCACACCTAGCATGTCCTACAACAACATTGCATCAGAGCACACCTAGCATGTCCTACAACAACATAGCATCAGAGCACACCAAGCATGTCCTACAACAACATTGCATCAGAGCACACCTAGCATGACCTACAATAACATTGCATCAGATCACACCTAGCATGTCCTACAACAACATTCCATCAGAGCACACCTAGCATGTCCTACAACAACATTCCATCAGAGCACACCGAGCATGTCCTACAACAACATTCCATCAGAGCACACCTAGCATGTCCTACAACAACATTCCATCAGACCACACCGATCCTGTCCTACAACATTCCATCAGAACACACCTAGCATGTCCTACAAACACATTCCATCAGAGCACACCTAGCATGTCCTACAAAAACATTCCATCAGAGCACAACTAGCATGTCCTACAACATTCCATCGGAGCATAACTAGAAAGTCCTACAACATTCCATCAGAGCAAACCAAGCATGTCCTACAGCAACATTCCATCAGACCACACCGATCATGTCCTACAACAACAATCCATCAGAGCACACCGAGCATGTACTACAACAACATTCCGTCAGAGCACACCTAGCATGTCCTACACAACATCATTCCATCAGAGCACACCTAGCACATCCTTCAACAAAATTCCATCAGAGCACACCTAGCATGTCCTACAACAACATTCCATCAGGCTACACCGAACATGTCCTACAACATTCCATCAGAACACACGTAGCATGTCCTACACCAACATTCCATCAGAGCACACCTAGCATGTCCTACAACAACAATCCATCAGCACACCTAGCATGTCCTACAACAACATTCCATCAGAGCACACCTAGCTAGTCCTACAACAACATTCCATCAGAGCACATCGAACATGTACTACAACAACATTCCATCAGAACACACCTAGCATGTCCCACAACAACATTCCATCAAAGCAACCCGAGCATGTCCTAAAACATTCCATCAGAGCACCCCGATAATGTCCAACAACATTCCATCGGAGCATAACTAGAAAGTCCTACAACAACATTTCATCAGACCACACCGAGCATGTCCTACAACAACATTCTGTCAGAGCACACCTAGCACGTCCTTCAACATTCAATCAGAGCAAACCTAACATGTCCTACAAATCATTCCATCAAAGTACAGCCAGCATGTCCTACAACAGCATTCCATCAGAGCACACCGAGTAAGTCCTACAACAACATTCCATCAGAGCACACCGAGCATGTCCTACAACGACATTCCATCAGAGCACACCGAGCATGTACTACAACAACATTCCATCAGAGCACACCGAGCATGTCCTACAACGACATTCCATCAGAGCACACCTAGCATGTCCTACAACAACATTCCATCAGAGCACACCTAGCATGTCCTACAACATTCCATCAAAGCACACCGATAATGTCCTACAAAATACCATCAAAGCACGACCAGCATGTCCTACAACAGCATTCCATCAGAGCACACCTAGCATGTCCTATTACAACATTCCATCAGAGAAAACCTAGTATGTCCTACAACAACATTCCATCAGAGCACACCTAGCACCTCCTTCAATAAAATTCCATCAGAGCACACCGAGCATGACCTACAACAACATTCCTTCAGAGCACACCGAACATGTACTACAACAACATTCCATCAGAGCACACCTAGCATGTCCCAAAACAACATTCCATCAGAGCACCCCGATAATGTCCAACAACATTCCATCGGAGCATAACTAGCATGTCCTACAACAACATTCTGTCAGAGCACACCTAGCACGTCCTTCAACAACATTCAATCAGAGCAAACCTAACATGTCCTACAAATCATTCCATCAAAGTACAGCCAGCATGTCCTACAACAGCATTCCATCAGAGCACACCGAGTAAGTCCTACAACAAAATTCCATCAGACCACACCGAGCGTGTCCTACAACAACATTCCATCAGAGCCAAACTAGCATGTCCTACAACAACATTCCATCAGAGCACACCTAGCATGTCCTACAACAACATTCCATCAAAGCACACCTAGCATGTCCTACAACAACATTCCATCAGAGCACACCGAGCATGTCCTACAACATTCCATCAGAGCACACCGATAATGTCCTACAAAATACCATCAGGGCACAACTAGCATGTCCTACAACAACATTCCATCAGACCACACCGAGTATGTCCTACACAACAACATTCAATCAGAGCAAATCGAGCATGTCCTGCAACAGCATTCCATCAGAGCACACCTAGCATGTCCTATAACAACATTCCATCAGAGAAAACCTAGTATGTCCTACAACAACATTCCATCAGAGCACACCTAGCACCTCCTTCAATAAAATTCCATCAGAGCACACCGAGCATGTCCTACAACAACATTCCGTCAGAGCACACCTAGCACATCCTTCAATAAAATTCCATCAGAGCACACCGAGAATGTCCTACAACAACATTCAATCAGAGCACACCGAGTATGTCCTACAACAACATTTAATCAGAGCACACCGAGTATGTCCTACAACAACATTCAATCAGAGCACACCGAGAATGTCCTACAACAACATTCCATCAGACCACACCAAGCATGTCCTACAACAACATTCTGTCAGAGCACACCTAGCATGTCCTACAACATTCCATCAGAGCCAAACTAGCATGTCCTACAACAACATTCCATCAGAGCCAAACTAGCATGTCCTACAACAGCATTCCATCAGAGTCAAACTAGCATGTCCTACAACATTCCACCAGAGCACACCTAGCATGTCCTACAACATTCCACCAGAGCATACCTAGCATTTCCTACAACATTCCATCAGAGCACACCTAGCATGTCCTACAACATTCCATCAGAGCACACCTAGCATGTCCTACAACATTCCACCAGAGCATACCTAGCATGTCCTACAACATTCCATCAGAGAACACCTAGCATGTCCTACAACATTCCATCAGAGCACACCTAGCATGTCCTACAACATTCCATCAGAGCACACCTAGCATGTCCTACAACAACATTCCAAAGCACACCGAGCATGTCCTACAACATTCCATCAGAGCACACCTAGCATGTCCTACAACATACCATCAGAGCATACCGATAATGTCCTACAAAATACCATCAGAGCACGACCAGCATGTCCTACAACAACATTCCATCAGACCACACCGAGTATGTCCTACACAACAACATTCCATCAGAGCACACCTAGCATGTCCTACACAACAACATTCCATCAAAGCAACCCGAGCATGTCCTACAACATTCCATCAGAGCACCCCGATAATGTCCAACAACATTCCATCGGAGCATAACTAGAAAGTCCTACAACATTCCATCAGAGTACAACTAGCATGTCCTACAACAACATTTCATCAGACCACACCGAGCATGTCCTACAACAACATTCTGTCAGAGCACACCTAGCACGTCCTTCAACAACATTCAATCAGAGCAAACCTAACATGTCCTACAAATCATTCCATCAAAGTACAGCCAGCATGTCCTACAACAGCATTCCATCAGAGCACACCTAGCATGTCCTACAACAATCCATCGGAGCACACCGAGTAAGTCCTACAACAACATTCCATCAGAGCACACCGAGCATGTCCTACAACGACATTCCATCAGAGCACACCTAGCATGTCCCACAACAACATTCCATCAAAGCACACCGAGCATGTTCTACAACATTCCATCAGACCACACCGAGTATGTCCTACACAACAACATTCAATCAGAGCAAATCGAGCATGTCCTGCAACAGCATTCCATCAGAGCACACCTAGCATGTCCTATAACAACATTCCATCAGAGAAAACCTAGTATGTCCTACAACAACATTCCATCAGAGCACACCTAGCACCTCCTTCAATAAAATTCAATCAGACCACACCAAGCATGTCCTACAACAACATTCTGTCAGAGCACACCTAGCATGTCCTACAACATTCCATCAGAGCCAAACTAGCATGTCCTACAACAACATTCCGTCAGACCACACCTAGCATGTTCTACAACAACATTCCATCAGAGCACACCTAGCATGTCCTACACAATAACATTCCATTAGAGCCAAACTAGCATGTCCTACAACATTCCATCAGAGCACACCTAGCATGTCCTACAACATTCCACCAGAGCATACCTAGCATGTCCTACAACATTCCATCAGAGCACACCTAGCATGTCCTACAACATTCCATCAGAGCACACCTAGCATGTCCTACAACATTCCATCAGAGCACACCTAGCATGTCCTACAACATTCCATCAGAGCACACCTAGCATGTCCTACAACAACATTCCGTCAGAGCACACCTAGAACCTCCTTCAATAAAATTCCATCAGAGCACACCGAGCATGTCCTACAACAACATTCAATCAGAGCACACCAAGCATGTCCTACACAACAACATTCCATCAGAGCACACCTAGAACATCCTTCAATAAAATTCCATCAGAGCACACCTAGCATGTCCTACAACAACATTCCGTCAGAGCACACCTAGAACATCCTTCAATAAAATTCCATCAGAGCACACCGAGCATGTCCTACAACAACATTCAATCAGAGCACACCAAGCATGTCCTACAACAACATTCTGTCAGGGCACACCTAGCATGTCCTACACAACAACATTCCATCAGAGCACACCTAGCAAGTCCTACAACATTCCATCAGAGCCAAACTAGCATGTCCTACAACAACATTCCATCAGACCACACCTAGCATGTCCTACAACAACATTGCATCAGAGCACACCTAGCAAGTCCTACAACATTCCATCAGAGCCAAACTAGCATGTCCTACAACATTCCATCAGAGCACACCTAGCATGTCCTACAACAACATTCCAAAGCACACCGAGCATGTCCTACAACATTCCATCAGAGCACACCGATAATGTCCTACAAAATACCATCAGAGCACGACCAGCATGTCCTACAACAACATTCCATCAGACCACACCGAGTATGTCCTACACAACAACATTCCATCAGAGCACACCTAGCATGTCCTACACAACAACATTCAATCAGAGCAAATCGAGCATGTCCTGCAACAGCATTCATCAGAGCACACCTAGCATGTAATATAACAACATTCCATCAGAGAAAACCTAGTATGTCCTACAACAACATTCCATCAGAGCACACCTAGCACCTCCTTCAATAAAATTCCATCAGAGCACACCGAGCATGTCCTACAACAACATTCCTTCAGAGCACACCTAGAACATCCTTCAATAAAATTCCATCAGAGCACACCTAGCATGACCTATATAAACATTCCCTCAGAGCACACCGAGTATGTCCTACAACATTCCATCAGAGAAAACCTAGCATGTCCTACAACAACATTCCTTCAGAGCACACCTAGCACCTCCTTCAATAAAATTCCATCTGAGCACACCGAGCATGTCCTACAACAACATTCCTTCAGAGCACACCTAGAACATCCTTCAATAAAATTCCATCAGAGCACACCTAGCATGACCTATATAAACATTCCCTCAGAGCACACCGCAAATGTCCTACAACATTCCATCAGAGAAAACCTAGCATGTCCTACAACAACATTCCTTCAGAGCACACCTAGCACCTCCTTCAATAAAATTCCATCAGAGCACACCTAGCATGTCCTACAACAACATTCCGTCAGAGCACACCTAGAACATCCTTCAATAAAATTCCATCAGAGCACACCGAGCATGTCCTACAACAACATTCAATCAGAGCACACCGAGTATGTCCTACAACAACATTCAATCAGAGCACACCGAGTATGTCCTACAACAACATTCAATCAGAGCACACCAAGCATGTCCTTCAACAACATTCTGTCAGAGCACACCTAGAATGTCCTACACAACAACATTCCATCAGAGCACACCTAGCAAGTCCTACAACATTCCATCAGAGCCAAACTAGCATGTCCTACAACAACATTCCATCAGACCACACCTAGCATGTCCTACAACAACATTGCATCAGAGCACACCTAGCAAGTCCTACAACATTCCATCAGAGCCAAACTAGCATGTCCTACAACATTCCATCAGAGCACACCTAGCATGTCCTACAACAACATTCCAAAGCACACCGAGCATGTCCTACAACATTCCATCAGAGCACACCGATAATGTCCTACAAAATACCATCAGAGCACGACCAGCATGTCCTACAACAACATTCCATCAGACCACACCGAGTATGTCCTACACAACAACATTCCATCAGAGCACACCTAGCATGTCCTACACAACAACATTCAATCAGAGCAAATCGAGCATGTCCTGCAACAGCATTCATCAGAGCACACCTAGCATGTAATATAACAACATTCCATCAGAGAAAACCTAGTATGTCCTACAACAACATTCCATCAGAGCACACATAGCACCTCCTTCAATAAAATTCCATCAGAGCACACCGAGCATGTCCTACAACAACATTCCTTCAGAGCACACCTAGAACATCCTTCAATAAAATTCCATCAGAGCACACCTAGCATGACCTATATAAACATTCCCTCAGAGCACACCGAGTATGTCCTACAACATTCCATCAGAGAAAACCTAGCATGTCCTACAACAACATTCCTTCAGAGCAAACCTAGCACCTCCTTCAATAAAATTCCATCAGAGCACACCGAGCATGTCCTACAACAACATTCCTTCAGAGCACACCTAGAACATCCTTCAATAAAATTCCATCAGAGCACACCTAGCATGACCTATATAAACATTCCCTCAGAGCACACCGCAAATGTCCTACAACATTCCATCAGAGAAAACCTAGCATGTCCTACAACAACATTCCTTCAGAGCACACCTAGCACCTCCTTCAATAAAATTCCATCAGAGCACACCTAGCATGTCCTACAACAACATTCCGTCAGAGCACACCTAGAACATCCTTCAATAAAATTCCATCAGAGCACACCGAGCATGTCCTACAACAACATTCAATCAGAGCACACCGAGTATGTCCTACAACAACATTCAATCAGAGCACACCAAGCATGTCCTTCAACAACATTCTGTCAGAGCACACCTAGCATGTCCTACAACAACATTCTGTCAGAGCACAACTAGCATGTCCTACAACAACATTCCATCAGACCACACCAAGCATGTCCTACAACAACATTCTGTCAGAGCACACCTAGCATGTCCTACACAACAACATTCCATCAGACCACACCAAGCATGTCCTACAACAACATTCTGTCAGGGCACACCTAGCATGTCCTACACAACAACATTCCATCAGAGCACACCTAGCAAGTCCTACAACATTCCATCAGAGCCAAACTAGCATGTCCTACAACAACATTCCATCAGACCACACCTAGCATGTCCTACAACAGCATTGCATCAGAGCACACCTAGCAAGTCCTACAACATTCCATCAGAGCCAAACTAGCATGTCCTACAACAACATTCCATCAGAGCACACCTAGCATGTCCTACAACATTCCATCAGAGCACACCTAGCATGTCCTACAACAACATTCCAAAGCACACCAAGCATGTCCTACAACATTCCATCAGAGCCAAACTAGCATGTCCTACAACAACATTCCATCAGAGCACACCTAGAATGTCCTACAACATTCCATCAGAGCACACCGAGCATGTCCTACAACAACATTCCAAAGCACACCAAGCATGTCCTACAACATTCCATCAGAGCCAAACTAGCATGTCCTACAACAACATTCCATCAGAGCACACCTAGAATGTCCTACAACATTCCATCAGAGCACACCGAGCATGTCCTACAACAACATTCAATCGGAGCACACCTAGCATGACACATGTACTGTATATGATATCCATTATATGTGTTATGAAAGGAGTGTGGATATTTAGCAAAACGCCTGTATGCGCTGACTCAACAGGGATGTAATGAACACGAGGGGAGACAGAGAGCTGGTTTCAAGTGCAGGGCGCAACAGGTGTTTTTTTGCAAAGGACCACAGCAGGAGGCAGGTTGCTAGGTTCAGGGGCAGGCAGAAGGTCATACACAGGAGGAGGCAGGTTGCTGGGTCCAGGGGCAGGCAGAAGGTCATACACAGGAGGAGACAGGTTGCTGGGTCCAGGGGCAGGCAGAAGGTCATACACAGGAGGAGGCAGGTTGCTGGGTCCAGGGGCAGGCAGAAGGTCATACACAGGAGGAGGCAGGTAGCTGAGTCCAGGGGCAGGCAGAAGGTCATACACAGGAGGAGGCAGGTTGCTGGGTCCAGGGGCAGGCAGAAGGTCATACACAGGAGGAGGCAGGTAGCTGGGTCCAGGGGCAGGCAGAAGGTCATACACAGGAGGAGGCAGGTAGCTGGGTCCAGGGGCAGGCAGAAGGTCATACACAGGAGGAGGCAGGTTGCTGGGTCCAGGGGCAGGCAGAAGGTCATACACAGGAGGAGGCAGGTAGCTGGGTCCAAGGGCAGACAGAAGGTCATACACAGGAGGAGGCAGGTAGCTGAGTCCAGGGGCAGGCAGAAGGTCATACACAGGAGGAGGCAGGTAGCTGGGTCCAGGGGCAGGCAGAAGGTCATACACAGGAGGAGGCAGGTAGCTGGGTCCAAGGGCAGACAGAAGGTCATACACAGGAGGAGGCAGGTAGCTGAGTCCAGGGGCAGGCAGAAGGTCATACACAGGAGGAGGCAGGTAGCTGGGTCCAGGGGCAGGCAGAAGGTCATACACAGGGGGTCCAAAAGGCAACAGTACAGGCAGGGAAAAGGCTATTAACATAGTCCTAGAGATCAGGCAATAGGTAGATAACAGGAAATCTGATGGGTTAAAGTACAGGCAGGGTATAGGCAAAAACCATCATACACAGGAGGCGTAAATTAATTAAGTGCAAAAAAAATGAAAAATAAAATAAATGAAATAGCGCTCCAAAAGACGTGTCACAAAACAAACAATACCTCACGGTGATGGGGTGCAAAGAACTGAACTAAATAGTGTGTTATAATGACATACAGGTGGGTGAACAGGTGATTAGAATTCAGGTGATTGGGATCTGGAGAGTGAACTGCGCTCAGGGCATCTAGTTGTTTGAGAGTGTGAGCTGGAAAGTGAGCTGGAAAGTGAGCAGCATTCAGGGGATCTACATGTTTGAGGGTGTGAGTTGGAAGCAGACGTTACAGGGGACTGGTTATGTTTTATTTAACCAAAAGTGTCAAACTGATTTTGGCTGGTCTCCTGAAGAAATTACGAGTCCTCATTGTCCAAGACGAGCCAAGACCGCATCAAAATGTATCCAAGACAGAGACACTCAATATGTGGTCTGAAGACCGGACTCGAGCACTACAACACGCACACACACACATCTTGTTGGTTCTCTGCCACTGTTCAGATGACCTAAGCAGTAGAGCTGTGTGTAATCAGCTGACTGATAAGGAAGGGAATTCTATTGATCCCATCACAGACAATTACTGATAGAAGTATGGCTATACGGGAGTCACACAGTCAGGTAAGCCAGCACACACACACACACACACACACACACACACACACACACAACGAGAAGTCAAAGAAGTAGATAAGATCAAGAATGGGTTCTAGCAGTAAAAAGAATGATACAGTTTAACACCTTTATAGAAACGTGTTGAAAGGTGCAAAAGGTTCTGTCCAAATCCGTATCCATGGTAACCGATTCTTCCTACTCACAATCCGTGAAAGACAGTCTCCACAGTAACGGTGGAATATGAGGGCTGTGATGATCACACATTCAGTTCAATTCCATCTCAGCAGTGCTGTATTAGCAGAGATGGGAAAAGCAATAAATAGATAACCAGATATGAACACGTAAATTAGATAGCCCATCACTGATTAACCAGTGTTCTGAATCTGTCAGCCCGCTTTGTTGCTGTTCTGAGTTTATTGAAGTGTGTGGGTGGGAAGTGGTGTGTGGCCTCTCTCATTCCACTAATGATCCCAGTGGGTATCCATTACCTCTAGGCTTTCTGGGAAAGAACTCTTTGGTCAAGATCCACCACCCATTGTCTGCCAATCACTGCCTTCTCTATCTCAGCATTCATCGATCCATCTCACTCCCTCCCTCTCTCTCTAACTCTCTCTCTCTCCTAGCGTGTTGGAGTGTGTAGCCCTGGATCAGATGAAATATGACTGTGATACATCTTGATGCCTTTTTCCTCTCATGAGATATAATTACACATTTGAAAGGAGATATATTTTGTTACCACGGAAACACATACTGCAGCCCACCACTGTCTATGTTCATTATAAAACTTGTTTGCCTTTTGATATTGGATGGCAGGTGTGTGTGTGTGGGTGTGTGCGTGCGTGCGCATGCTTGAAAGAAGTCTTCAGGGGTTCAAAAAGAGCTGTTCAGAAATGAATCTGTGGCTTTTCCCACTCGACCCGATATACATGAATACGTTTTTTACTTTCCTAAAAACAATAACTGTCCACGTCACGGTTCAGCTGTCGGAGATTTGAGAGCTAAATGCTTCAGAACATTGCATGCTTATAGCCCTATTGGCCTCGGCGACCATTGCAGGTCATTCATATTTAAAAAAGAAATGTTAAGGGAGACATTGCTCTGGCCCTAGAGAGACAGAGAGAAATTCAGAGATGTGACGCCGCTATGTTCCCAACATGGATTTCAGATAAACTACGACTCTGCAATACAGATATAGGCAGGCGTACAAAAAGAGCCTTGTTTGTTAGTTTTCAATCAGACTATTGTTTATAAAGATAAGCATTTGTATTATTAGATTAAAAGACTAACTCTGGTAGTCCTAAAACATTCTTCCTCACCTCAAATTCAGCTTAACAATATCCATACAACGCCACACCTTCACAGAAGTTTCTAAACTTTATTAAAGTAATGTCAAAAGTAAGTCAAGTCATTGTTTATAGAGGAAATGCTAACAGGTTTTTTTATTGCGGCATTAAATTAAGTTTTGCATCTTGCCCTTTTTGGTTTTTCCTTTTCATGGTTTGAGTGAAAGTAACATAGCATGTCTATCTGGTAATTCTATTATATTGAGACAAACACTACATTAAAGCTGGAACTTCACTTGGCCAAAGAAAATAGC
>NC_143051.1:12232500-12257500 GCF_057628025.1 Oncorhynchus mykiss | reverse complement strand
GGTCAAATGAAGCAGATGCTAAGCTACATCACTGTTTTGCAAGTACAGACTGGAATATGTTCCAGGATACCTCCAATGGCATTGAGGAGTACACCACATCTGTCATTGGCTTCATCAATAAGTGCATCGATGACGTCCTCCCCACAGTGAACGTATGTACATACCCAACCAGAAGCCATGGATTACAGGCAGCAACCGCACTAAGCTAAAGGCTAGAGCCGCCGCTTTCAAGGAGTGGGATTCTAACCCGGAAGCTGATAAGAAATCCCACTATGCCCTCCGACGAACCATCAAACAGGCAAAGCGTGAATACAGGAATAAGATTGGGTCGTACTACACCGGCTCTGACAGGTTGCAGTACACCTTTAGACAGGTCAGCATTCACAAGGCCGCAGGGCCAGACGGATTACCAGGTTGTGTACTGCAAACATGTGCTGACCAAATAGCAAATGTCTTCACTGACATTTTCAACCTCTCCCTGTCCGAGTCTGTAATACCAACATTTTTTTAAGCAGACCACCATAGTCCCTGTGCCCAAGGAAGTGAAGATAACCTACCTAAATGATTACCAACCCTTGGCACTCACATCTGTAGCCATGAAGTGCTTTGAAAGGCTGGTCATGGCTCACATCAACACCATTATCCCAGAAACGCTAGACCCACTCCAATTTGCATACCGCCCCAACAGATCCACAGATGATGCAGTCTCTATTGAACTCCACACTGCCCTTTCCCACCTGGACAAAAGGAACACCTATGTGAGAATGTTATTCATTCACTACAGCTCAGTGTTCAACACCACAGTGCCTTCAAAGCTCATAAATAAGCTAAGGACCCTGGGACTAAACACCTCCCTAAACACATTAACACCTACAACCGGACCCTGGACTTCCTGACAGGCCGTCCCCTAGGGAGTAAGAGTAGGTAACAACACATCCGCCATACTGATTCTCAACACAGGGGCCCCTCAGGGGTGCATTCTCAGTCGTCTCCTGTACTCCCTGTTCACTCAGGACTGCACGGCCAGGTACGACTCCGACACCATCATAACATTTTCCGATGACACAACAGTGTCAGGCCTGATCACCAACAACGAGACAGTCTATAGGGAGGAGGACAGAAACCTGGCCGTTTGGTGCCCCGACAACAACCTCTCCCTCAAGGTGACCAAGACAAAGGAGATGATTGTGGACTACAGGAAAAAGAGGACCGAGCACGCCCCCATTCTCATCGACAGGGCTGTAGTGGAGCAGGTTGAGAGCTTCAAGATCCTTGGTGTCCACATCACCAACAAACTAAGATGGTCCAAGCACACCATGACAGTCATGAAGAGGGCACGACAAAACCTATTCCCCATCAGGAGACTGAAAAGATTTGGCATGGGTCCTCAGATCCTTAAAAGGCTCTACAGCTGCACCATCCTGACTGGTTGCATCACTGCCTGGTATGGCAACTGCTCGGCCTCCGACCGCAAGAGGGTAGTGCAAATGGCCCAGTACATCACTGGGGACAAGCTTCCTCCCATCCAGGACCTCTATACCAGGCGGTGTCAATGGAAGGACCTAAAAATTGTCAAAGACTCCAGCCACCCTAGTCATAGACTCTTCTCTCTGCTACCGCAAGACAAGCGGTACTGGCACACCAAGTCTAGGTCCAAGAGGCTTCTAAACAGCTTCTAACCCCAAGCCATAAGACTCCTGAACATCTAGTCAAATGGCTACCCGACTATTTGCCCCCCCCCCCCCCTCTCCACACCACTGTCATTCTCAGCTGTCATCTATGCATAGTCACTTTAATTAATTCTACCTAGATGTACATACTACCTCAACTAACCGGTGTGAGAATTGACTCTGTACTGGCACCCCCCTGTATATG
This sequence comes from Oncorhynchus mykiss, assembly GCF_057628025.1. Classification (NCBI taxonomy): domain Eukaryota; kingdom Metazoa; phylum Chordata; class Actinopteri; order Salmoniformes; family Salmonidae; genus Oncorhynchus; species Oncorhynchus mykiss. The sequence continues at coordinate 12,255,625 of NC_143051.1, read as the reverse complement.
TTGTTATTTTTTACTACTGCTCTTTAATTACTTGTTACTCTCATCTCTTATTTTTTGAAACTGCACTGTTGTTTAGGGGCTCGTAAGGAAGCATTTCACTGTACCTGTTGTATTTGCATTTCACTGTACCTGTTGTATTTGGCGCATGTAACTAATAAGATTCGATTTGATCAATGGCTGTCTTCACCACTGCAGAAAAGCCTTTGATTGAGACATATGCAATCTAATATGGCCACAGAGAGAAAAGCCTCCATATGTCCCAGACGCTGAGGTGTTGTTCAATATACCCCTGAGGGGGAGGTGTTGTTCTATATCCCCCTGACAGGGAGGTGTTGTTCTATATACCCCTGACTTGAAGGTGTTGTTCAATATACCCCTGACGGGGAGATGTTGTTCAATATACCCCTGAAGGGGAGGTGTTGTTCTATATACCCCTGAAGGGGAGGTGTTGTTCTATATGCCCCTGATGGGGAGGTGTTGTTCTATATACCCCTGACGGGGAGGTGTTGTTCTATATACCCCTGTTGGGGAGGTTTTGTTCTATATACCTCTGAAGGAGAGGTGTTGTTCTATATACCCCTGATGGGGAGCTGTTGTTCTATATACCCCTGTTCTGGCAGAGAGAAAAGCATCTACATACCCCTGACGTGGGTTGATAAATACAGCAGGATGGAAATGCTTTCTACCTGACTTGATATGGACGTCTCAGACTGTCTCTCGCCATCATAGATTGACTAACATATTCATCGGAACTGTCAGGACCACTGCTTTATGGCCATAGGTCTCTCTCTCTCGCTCTCTCTTGTGAGAAAGTGAAATAAAAAAACTAAAGTCAGAAGAAACAAAAATAAATAACAAATATGTACATTAAAAATCATTGCACTCAAAGGTTTCAAACAGATAAAGCTGCAAAATGTTATTGGACCAGCTATGTACGGTGTTTTTAACAATGGGCAAATAGTTGTAGGAATAGTAGGGGAAGATAAATAAACACAGGTATTCTGCTATTTTGTGTATTCTCTGTTTAGGGCCAGATAGCATTCCAGTTTGTTCAGTTTTAGGTTGATCTCTCTGTAGGTGAGGGCTTTGTGGTGGAATGTGTTGGCATCGATTCCTTTTAGGTGGTTGTAGAATTCTTCAGGACATGGAAATGTTGCTCAACTGGTATCAAGAGACCTAACCTGTGCCATTATTTGTCTGTTTGTGGCCCGCCTGTTAACTTAATCTATTTATCTATTCTTGCCATTGTCCGACCTTTCATCAACAAGCTGTTTTCGCACACAGGACTGCCGCTGACTGAATGTTGCACCATTCTTGGTCAACCCTAGACAGTATTGTACATGAAAAGCCCAGGAGGCTAGCCGTATCTGAGATACTGGAACTGACGCCTGACACCGACGATCATACAAAGCTCAAAGTTGCTTAGGTCACTCGTTCTGCCCATTCTAACATTCAATCAAACAGTAACCGAATGCCTCAAATTATTGTGTATACTGTGCATACTGTATACTGTATGTTGAAGAGGGTGGGGCTCAAGCTGCATCCCTGTCTCACCCCATGGCTCTGAGGAAAGAAATCAGTGTGTTTATTGCCCATTTTAACTCCACACTTATTGTTTGTGTATGTTGATTTTATAATGGTGCATGTTTTTCCCCCAACACTACTTTCCATCATTATGTATAGCAGACCCTAATGCCAAATTGAGTCAAAAGCTTTCTTGAAAACAACTAAGCAAGAGAATACTTTGTTTTTGTTTTGTTTGTTTGTCAATTAGGGTGTATACACCACAGAAGTTTTAGAACACCTACTCATTCCAAGGTTTTTCTTTATTTGTGCTATTTTCTAACTTGTAGAATAATAGTGAAGACATCAGAATTATTAAATAACACGTATAAAAAAATAGAAATATAGAAATAGAAATATATTTTAAAATGTACATCTTCAAAGTAGCCACCCTTTGCCTTGATGACAACTTTGCACACTCTTGGCATTCTCTCAACCAGCTTCATGAGGAATGCTTTTCCAACAGTCTTGAAGGAGTTCCCACATATTCTGAGCACCTGTTGGCTGCTTTTCCTTCACTCTGCGGTCCTACTCATCCCAAAATATCTCAATTTGGTTGTGGTCGGGGATTGTGGAGGCCAGGTCATCAGCCCTTACACAGCCTGGAAGTGTAACGGTCGTCATATGAAGGAGAAGAGGACCAAGTTACAGCGTGGTATGTGTCCATATCTTTTAATAAAGAACTTGAACACTGAACAAAAACAATAAACCGACAACCGAAAACAGTTCTGGCTGGTGAAGATACACAACAGAAAACAGAAAATAATCACCCACGAAACACAATAGAAAACAGGCTACCTAAATATGGTTCTCAATCAGGGACAGCTGTCAATCATTGTCCCTGATTGAGAACCATATTTAGGTAGCCTGTTTTTGAATGTGTTTTGTGGGTGGTTGTTTTCAGTCTTTGTGTGTTTGCACAAGACAGAACTGTTTCGGTTGTCGGTTTATTGTTTTTGTTCAAGTGTTCAAGTTCTTTATTAAAAGATATGGACACATAGCACACTGCACCTTGGTTCTCTTCTCCTTCATACGACGACCATTACAGAACCACCCACCACGAGAGGCAGCGATACCTGGAGAACTGGACTTGGGAGGAGATCCTGGACAGCAAAGGACCCTGGGCACAGGCTTGGGAATATTGCCGCCCCAAGGCAGAGCTGGAGGCAGCGAAAGCTGAGAGTATGAGGAGGCAGCACGGCAGCGCGGCTGGAAGCCCGAGAGGCAGCCCCAAAAATGTATTTGGGGGAGGTACGCGGGGAGTGTGGTCGAAGTCAGGTAGGAGACCTGCGCCAACTCGCCGTGCTTACCGTGGAGAGAGAGGGACCGGGCAGGCACCGTGTTATGCCGTGAGGTGCACGGTGTCCCGGGTGCGTGTGCATAGCCCGGTGCGGTACATTGCAGTGCCTCGTATCGGCCGGGCTAGAGTGGGCATCGAGCCAGGTGCCATGAAACCGGCTCAGCGCATCTGGTCTCCAGTGCATCTCCTCGGGCCGGTGTACATTGCACCAGCCCTACGCATGGTGTCCCCGGTTCGCCAGCACAGCCCAGTGCAGGCTATTCCACCTCGCTGTACTGGCCTGGCTACAGGGAGCATTCAGCCAGGTAGGGTTGGGCAGGCTCAGTGCTCGAGACCTCCTGTGTGCCTATCCGGTCTATCCGGTGCCACCTCCACGCACCAGCCCTCCGGTGGCAGCCCCCCGCACCAGGCTGTCTGTCCTGAGCTGCCAGAGTCTCCCGTCTGTCCTGAGCTGTCAGAGCCGCCAGTCTGTCCTGAGCTGCCAGAGCCGCTAGTCTGTCCTGAGCTGCCAGAGCCACCAGTCTGTCCTGAGCTGCCAGAGCCGCCAGTCTGTCCTGAGCTGCCAGAGCAGCCAGTCAGCCAGGAGCTGCCAGAGCCGTCAGTCAGACAGGAGCTGCCAGAGCCGTCAGTCAGCCAGTAGCTGCCAGAGCCGTCAGTCAGCCAGGAGCTGCCAGAACCGTCAGTCAGCCAGGAGCTGCCAGAGCCGTCAGTCAGCCAGTAGCTGCCAGAGACGTCAGTCAGCCAGGAGCTGCCAGAACCGTCAGTCAGCCAGGAGCTGCCAGAGCCGTCAGTTAGCCAGGAGCTGCCAGAGCCGTCAGTCAGCCAGGAACTGCCAGAGCCGTCCGTCACGCCGACTCTGCCGGAATCGCCCTTCACTCCGAAACTGCCGGAGTCTCCCGCCTGTCCGGTGCTGCCGTAATTTCCCGTCCATCCGGGACCCGTGGTTTGGGTCCTCGATCCGAGATCGGCGGCGAGGGTCGCCGAGTTAAAGAGGCCACGGAGGCGGGTAGAGAGGCGGTGAAGGACTATGGTGGAGTGGGGTCCACGTCCCGCGCCAGAGCCGCCACCGCGGAGAGACACCCACCCAGACCCTCCCCTATAGGTTTAGGTTTTGCGGCCGGAGTCGCACCTTCGGGGGGGGGGGGGGTGTCTATGATTTTCTATTTCTGTGTTTGGCCTGGTATGGTTCTCAATCAGAGGCAGCTGTCAATCGTTGTCCCTGATTGAGAACCATATTTAGGTAGCCTGTTTTTGATTGTGTTTTGTGGGTGGTTGTTTTCAGTCTTTGTGTGTCTACACCAGACAGAACTGTTTCGGTTGTTTCATTGTTGTTTTTGTTATTAAGTTTTCATTAAATAAGATGAACACGTACCACGCTGCACCTTGGTCCTTCTTCCACCAACAACAGCCATTACAGGAGGTGTGTTTTGGGTCATTGTCCTGTTGAAAAACAAATAATAGTCCCACTAAGCCCAACCAGATATGATGGCGTATCGATGCAGAATGCTGTGGTAGCCATGCTGGTTATGTGTGCCTTGAATTCTAAATAAATCACTGACAGTGTCATCAGCTAAGCTCCCCCACACCATAACATCTCCTCCTCCATGCTTCACGGTGGGAAATGCAGAGATCATCCGTTCACCCATACCACGTCTCAAAAATACATGACTGTTGGAACCAAAAATCTCCAATTTGTACTCCAGACCAAAGGACACATTTCCACCGATCTAATGTCCATTACTTGTGTTTCTTGGCCCAAGCAAGTCTCTTCTTATTATTGGTGTCCTTTAGTAGTGGTTTCTTTGTAGCAATTCGACCATGAAGGCCTGAATCACGCAGTCTCCTCTGAACCGTTTATGTTGAGATGTGTCTGTTACTTGAACTCTGTGAAGCATTTATATGGGCTGCAATTTCTGAGGCTGGTAACTCTAATGAACGTATCCTCTGCAGCAGAGGTAACTCTGGGTCTTCCATTCCTGTGGCCGTCCTCATGAGAGACAGTTTCATCATAACGCTTGATGGATTTTGCGACTGCACTTTCAAAGTTTTTGAAATGTTCCGTATTGACTGACCTTCACGTCTTAAATTAATGATGAACTGTTGTTTCTCTTTGCTTATTTGAGCTGTTCTTGCCATAATATGGACTTGTTATTTTACCAAATCGGGTTACGGTATCTTCTGTTTCCTCCCCCACCTTGTAACAACACAACTGACTGGCTCAAACGCATAAAGAATGAAAGAAATTCCACAAATTAACTTTTTAGAAGGCACACCTGTTAGTTGAAATGCATTCCAGGTGACTACTTCATGAAGCTGGTTGAGAGAAAGAGGCCACGGAGGCAGGTAGAGAGGCGGTGAAGGACTATGGTGGAGTGGGGTCCACGTCCCGCGCCAGAGCCGCCACCGCGGACAGACACCCACCCAGACCCTCCCCAATAGGTTTAGGTTTTGCGGCCGGAGTCGCACCTTCGGGGGGGGGGGGGGGGGTACTGTCACATTCTGTACTTAGTTCCTTCGTTTTGTCTTTTGTTTTAGTATGGTCAGGGCGTAAGTTGGGTGGGTTGTCTATGTTAGTTTGTCTATGATTTTCTATTTCTGTGTTTGGCCTGGTATGGTTCTCAATCAGAGGCAGCTGTCAATCGTTGTCCCTGATTGAGAACCATATTTAGGTAGCCTGTTTTTGATTGTGTTTTGTGGGTGGTTGTTTTCAGTCTTTGTGTGTTTGCACCAGACAGAACTGTTTCGGTTGTTTCATTGTTGTTTTTGTTATTAAGTTTTCATTAAATAAGATGAACACGTACCACGCTGCACCTTGGTCCTTCTTCCACCAACAACAGCCATTACAGGAGGTGTGTTTTGGGTCATTGTCCTGTTGAAAAACAAATAATAGTCCCACTAAGCCCAACCAGATATGATGGCGTATCAATGCAGAATGCTGTGGTAGCCATGCTGGTTATGTGTGCCTTGAATTCTAAATAAATCACTGACAGTGTCATCAGCTAAGCTCCCCCACACCATAACATCTCCTCCTCCATGCTTCACGGTGGGAAATGCAGAGATCATCCGTTCACCCATACCACGTCTCAAAAATACATGACTGTTGGAACCAAAAATCTCCAATTTGTACTCCAGACCAAAGGACACATTTCCACCGATCTAATGTCCATTACTTGTGTTTCTTGGCCCAAGCAAGTCTCTTCTTATTATTGGTGTCCTTTAGTAGTGGTTTCTTTGTAGCAATTCGACCATGAAGGCCTGAATCACGCAGTCTCCTCTGAACCGTTTATGTTGAGATGTGTCTGTTACTTGAACTCTGTGAAGCATTTATATGGGCTGCAATTTCTGAGGCTGGTAACTCTAATGAACGTATCCTCTGCAGCAGAGGTAACTCTGGGTCTTCCATTCCTGTGGCCGTCCTCATGAGAGACAGTTTCATCATAACGCTTGATGGATTTTGCGACTGCACTTTCAAAGTTTTTGAAATGTTCCGTATTGACTGACCTTCACGTCTTAAATTAATGATGAACTGTTGTTTCTCTTTGCTTATTTGAGCTGTTCTTGCCATAATATGGACTTGTTATTTTACCAAATCGGGTTACGGTATCTTCTGTTTCCTCCCCCACCTTGTAACAACACAACTGACTGGCTCAAACGCATAAAGAATGAAAGAAATTCCACAAATTAACTTTTTAGAAGGCACACCTGTTAGTTGAAATGCATTCCAGGTGACTACTTCATGAAGCTGGTTGAGAGAAAGAGGCCACGGAGGCAGGTAGAGAGGCGGTGAAGGACTATGGTGGAGTGGGGTCCACGTCCCGCGCCAGAGCCGCCACCGCGGACAGACACCCACCCAGACCCTCCCCAATAGGTTTAGGTTTTGCGGCCGGAGTCGCACCTTCGGGGGGGGGGGGGGGGGGGGGGGGTACTGTCACATTCTGTACTTAGTTCCTTCGTTTTGTCTTTTGTTTTAGTATGGTCAGGGCGTAAGTTGGGTGGGTTGTCTATGTTAGTTTGTCTATGATTTTCTATTTCTGTGTTTGGCCTGGTATGGTTCTCAATCAGAGGCAGCTGTCAATCGTTGTCCCTGATTGAGAACCATATTTAGGTAGCCTGTTTTTGATTGTGTTTTGTGGGTGGTTGTTTTCAGTCTTTGTGTGTCTACACCAGACAGAACTGTTTCGGTTGTTTCATTGTTGTTTTTGTTATTAAGTTTTCATTAAATAAGATGAACACGTACCACGCTGCACCTTGGTCCTTCTTCCACCAACAACAGCCATTACAGGAGGTGTGTTTTGGGTCATTGTCCTGTTGAAAAACAAATAATAGTCCCACTAAGCCCAACCAGATATGATGGCGTATCGATGCAGAATGCTGTGGTAGCCATGCTGGTTATGTGTGCCTTGAATTCTAAATAAATCACTGACAGTGTCATCAGCTAAGCTCCCCCACACCATAACATCTCCTCCTCCATGCTTCACGGTGGGAAATGCAGAGATCATCCGTTCACCCATACCACGTCTCAAAAATACATGACTGTTGGAACCAAAAATCTCCAATTTGTACTCCAGACCAAAGGACACATTTCCACCGATCTAATGTCCATTACTTGTGTTTCGTGGCCCAAGCAAGTCTCTTCTTATTATTGGTGTCCTTTAGTAGTGGTTTCTTTGTAGCAATTCGACCATGAAGGCCTGAATCACGCAGTCTCCTCTGAACCGTTTATGTTGAGATGTGTCTGTTACTTGAACTCTGTGAAGCATTTATATGGGCTGCAATTTCTGAGGCTGGTAACTCTAATGAACGTATCCTCTGCAGCAGAGGTAACTCTGGGTCTTCCATTCCTGTGGCCGTCCTCATGAGAGACAGTTTCATCATAACGCTTGATGGATTTTGCGACTGCACTTTCAAAGTTTTTGAAATGTTCCGTATTGACTGACCTTCACGTCTTAAATTAATGATGAACTGTTGTTTCTCTTTGCTTATTTGAGCTGTTCTTGCCATAATATGGACTTGTTATTTTACCAAATCGGGTTACGGTATCTTCTGTTTCCTCCCCCACCTTGTAACAACACAACTGACTGGCTCAAACGCATAAAGAATGAAAGAAATTCCACAAATTAACTTTTTAGAAGGCACACCTGTTAGTTGAAATGCATTCCAGGTGACTACTTCATGAAGCTGGTTGAGAGAAAGAGGCCACGGAGGCAGGTAGAGAGGCGGTGAAGGACTATGGTGGAGTGGGGTCCACGTCCCGCGCCAGAGCCGCCACCGCGGACAGACACCCACCCAGACCCTCCCCAATAGGTTTAGGTTTTGCGGCCGGAGTCGCACCTTCGGGGGGGGGGGGGGGGGGTACTGTCACATTCTGTACTTAGTTCCTTCGTTTTGTCTTTTGTTTTAGTATGGTCAGGGCGTAAGTTGGGTGGGTTGTCTATGTTAGTTTGTCTATGATTTTCTATTTCTGTGTTTGGCCTGGTATGGTTCTCAATCAGAGGCAGCTGTCAATCGTTGTCCCTGATTGAGAACCATATTTAGGTAGCCTGTTTTTGATTGTGTTTTGTGGGTGGTTGTTTTCAGTCTTTGTGTGTTTGCACCAGACAGAACTGTTTCGGTTGTTTCATTGTTGTTTTTGTTATTAAGTTTTCATTAAATAAGATGAACACGTACCACGCTGCACCTTGGTCCTTCTTCCACCAACAACAGCCATTACAGGAGGTGTGTTTTGGGTCATTGTCCTGTTGAAAAACAAATAATAGTCCCACTAAGCCCAACCAGATATGATGGCGTATCAATGCAGAATGCTGTGGTAGCCATGCTGGTTATGTGTGCCTTGAATTCTAAATAAATCACTGACAGTGTCATCAGCTAAGCTCCCCCACACCATAACATCTCCTCCTCCATGCTTCACGGTGGGAAATGCAGAGATCATCCGTTCACCCATACCACGTCTCAAAAATACATGACTGTTGGAACCAAAAATCTCCAATTTGTACTCCAGACCAAAGGACACATTTCCACCGATCTAATGTCCATTACTTGTGTTTCTTGGCCCAAGCAAGTCTCTTCTTATTATTGGTGTCCTTTAGTAGTGGTTTCTTTGTAGCAATTCGACCATGAAGGCCTGAATCACGCAGTCTCCTCTGAACCGTTTATGTTGAGATGTGTCTGTTACTTGAACTCTGTGAAGCATTTATATGGGCTGCAATTTCTGAGGCTGGTAACTCTAATGAACGTATCCTCTGCAGCAGAGGTAACTCTGGGTCTTCCATTCCTGTGGCCGTCCTCATGAGAGACAGTTTCATCATAACGCTTGATGGATTTTGCGACTGCACTTTCAAAGTTTTTGAAATGTTCCGTATTGACTGACCTTCACGTCTTAAATTAATGATGAACTGTTGTTTCTCTTTGCTTATTTGAGCTGTTCTTGCCATAATATGGACTTGTTATTTTACCAAATCGGGTTACGGTATCTTCTGTTTCCTCCCCCACCTTGTAACAACACAACTGACTGGCTCAAACGCATAAAGAATGAAAGAAATTCCACAAATTAACTTTTTAGAAGGCACACCTGTTAGTTGAAATGCATTCCAGGTGACTACTTCATGAAGCTGGTTGAGAGAAAGAGGCCACGGAGGCAGGTAGAGAGGCGGTGAAGGACTATGGTGGAGTGGGGTCCACGTCCCGCGCCAGAGCCGCCACCGCGGACAGACACCCACCCAGACCCTCCCCAATAGGTTTAGGTTTTGCGGCCGGAGTCGCACCTTCGGGGGGGGGGGGGGGGGGGGGGGGGTACTGTCACATTCTGTACTTAGTTCCTTCGTTTTGTCTTTTGTTTTAGTATGGTCAGGGCGTAAGTTGGGTGGGTTGTCTATGTTAGTTTGTCTATGATTTTCTATTTCTGTGTTTGGCCTGGTATGGTTCTCAATCAGAGGCAGCTGTCAATCGTTGTCCCTGATTGAGAACCATATTTAGGTAGCCTGTTTTTGATTGTGTTTTGTGGGTGGTTGTTTTCAGTCTTTGTGTGTCTACACCAGACAGAACTGTTTCGGTTGTTTCATTGTTGTTTTTGTTATTAAGTTTTCATTAAATAAGATGAACACGTACCACGCTGCACCTTGGTCCTTCTTCCACCAACAACAGCCATTACAGGAGGTGTGTTTTGGGTCATTGTCCTGTTGAAAAACAAATAATAGTCCCACTAAGCCCAACCAGATATGATGGCGTATCGATGCAGAATGCTGTGGTAGCCATGCTGGTTATGTGTGCCTTGAATTCTAAATAAATCACTGACAGTGTCATCAGCTAAGCTCCCCCACACCATAACATCTCCTCCTCCATGCTTCACGGTGGGAAATGCAGAGATCATCCGTTCACCCATACCACGTCTCAAAAATACATGACTGTTGGAACCAAAAATCTCCAATTTGTACTCCAGACCAAAGGACACATTTCCACCGATCTAATGTCCATTACTTGTGTTTCGTGGCCCAAGCAAGTCTCTTCTTATTATTGGTGTCCTTTAGTAGTGGTTTCTTTGTAGCAATTCGACCATGAAGGCCTGAATCACGCAGTCTCCTCTGAACCGTTTATGTTGAGATGTGTCTGTTACTTGAACTCTGTGAAGCATTTATATGGGCTGCAATTTCTGAGGCTGGTAACTCTAATGAACGTATCCTCTGCAGCAGAGGTAACTCTGGGTCTTCCATTCCTGTGGCCGTCCTCATGAGAGACAGTTTCATCATAGCGCTTGATGGATTTTGCGACTGCACTTTCAAAGTTTTTGAAATGTTCCGTATTGACTGACCTTCACGTCTTAAATTAATGATGAACTGTTGTTTCTCTTTGCTTATTTGAGCTGTTCTTGCCATAATATGGACTTGTTATTTTACCAAATCGGGTTACGGTATCTTCTGTTTCCTCCCCCACCTTGTAACAACACAACTGACTGGCTCAAACGCATAAAGAATGAAAGAAATTCCACAAATTACCTTTTTAGAAGGCACACCTGTTAGTTGAAATGCATTCCAGGTGACTACTTCATGAAGCTGGTTGAGAGAATGCCCACAGTGTGGCATTTGCTCAGGACATTGTTTTCACTGAGGAAATGTTGGAGTATGCTGTTGAGGATATTGCAGAGGATTTTTCCAAGGTTAGTGTTTGCGCAAATATGACAGTAAATTATTGGGGTCAAATTTGTCTCCACTTTTGTGGATAGGGGTGATCAGACCTTGGTTCCAAATACTGGGGAAGATGCCAGGGCGAAGGATAATGTGGAAGAGTTTAACAATAGCAAATTCTAATTTGTGGTCTGTATATTTCATCAATTAATTTAGGATACCATCAACACCACAGGCCTTTTTGGGTTGGAGGGTTTGTATTTTGTCCTGTAGCTCATCCAATGTAAATGGAGATTCCAGTGGGTTCTGGTAGTCTTTAATACCTGCTTTTAAGTTTTGATAATGATAATGTACAGTTGAAGTCGGAAGTTTACATACACCTTAGCCAAATACATTTAAACTCAGTTTTTCACAATTCCTGACATTTATTCCTAGTAACAATTATCTGTCTTAGGTCAGTTAGGATCACCACATTATTTTAAGAATGTGAAATGTCAGAATAATAGTAGAGAGAATGATATATTTCAGCTTTTATTTCATTCATCACATTCCCAGTGGGTCAGAATGTTTTCATACACTCAATTAGTATTTGGTAGCATTGCCTTTAAATTGATCAACTTGGGACAAACGTTTCGGGTAGCCTTCCACAAGCTTCCCACAATAAGTTGGGTGAATTTTGTCCCATTCCTCCTGACAGAGCTGGTGTAACTGAGTCAGGTTTGTAGGCCTCTTTGCTCACACACGCTTTTTCCGTTCTGTCCACACATTTTCTATGGGATTGAGGTCAGGGCTTTGTGATGGCCACTCCAATACCTTGACTTTGGTGTCCTTAAGCCATTTTTCCACAACTTTGGAAGTATGCTTGGGGTCATTGTCCATTTGGAAGACTTATTTGCGACCAAGCTTTAACTTCCTGACTGATGTCTTGAGATGTTGCTTCAATATATCCACATCCTTTTCCTACCTCATGATGCCGTCTATTTTGTGAAGTGCACCAGTCCCTCTTGCAGCAAACCACCCCCACAACATGATGCTGCCACCCCTGTGCTTCACGATTGGGATGGTGTTCTTCAGCTTGCAAGCCTTCCCCCTTTTTCCTCCAAACATAACGATGGTCATTATGGCCAAACAGTTTTTTAAAGATTCATCAGACCAGAGGACATTTCTCCAAAGAGTATTATCTTTGTCCCCATGTGCAGTTGCAAACCATTGTCTAGCTTTTTATGGTGGTTTTGGAGCAGTGGCTTCCTCCTTGCTGAGCGGCCTTTCAGGTTATGTCGATATAGGACTCATTTTTACTGTGGATATAGATACTTTAGTACCCGTTTCCTCCAGCATCTTCACAAGGAACTTTACTGCTGTTCTGGGATTGATTTGCACTTTTCGCACCAAAGTACGTACATCTCTAGGAGACAGATCTCCTTCCTGGGCGGTATGATGGCTATCTAGTCCCATGGTGTTTATACTTGTGTACTATTGTTTGTACAGGTGAACGTGAAAATTTTCTGGAATTTTCCAAGCTGTTTAAAGGCACAGTCACCTTAGTGTATGTAATCCCCTGACCCACTGGATTTGTGATACAGTGAAATAATCTTTCGGTAAACAATTGTTGAAAAAATTACTTGTGTCATGCACAAAGTAGATGTCCTAACCCACTTGCCTGTAATGGTTGTCATCGGGAGAAAGAGAGGACCAAGGTGCAGCGTGGAAGGTATTCATTGTAATTTAATAAAGAATGAATACTGAAAGAAAAACAATACACGACAAACGAACAGTCTTGAACGGTGCAACAAAACACAGAACAGAAAATAAACACCCACAACTCAAAAGTGAAACCAGGCTACCTAAGTATGATTCTCAATCAGGGACAACGATTGACAGTTGCCTCTGATTGAGAACCATACTAGACCGAAAACACAGAAAATCCCAAATTATAGAAAAAAGAACATAGACAACCCACCCAACTCACGCCCTGACCATACTAAAACAAAGACATAACAAAGGAACTAAGGTCAGAGTGTGACATTGCCAAAACTATAGTTTGTTGACAAGAAATTTGTGGAGTGGTTGAAACGCAAGTTTTAGTGTATGTAATCTTCCGACTTCAACTGCACATGTTTTTGTGCTTGGTTTCTTTTTTATACGGAGAAGGGATTTGATTCTTCAATCACACTGAGCTGTTTTCTGACATGCTGTTCCTTCTTTTTTCTTAGTGTATTTCTGTACCATAGTGAAGGATTTGGTTCTGGTTTTCTCGGTCTCTGTGTTTTTGGTTGGATAGGTTTCTCAATTTCTTTCTTAGGTTTTTGCATTCTTCATCAAACCATTTGTCATTGTTAGTTTCTTAGGCTTTCTGCTACAATTTTTTTGTTTTTTGTATTTTCTCTCTCTCTCTCATAGGGATTCTGCTGACCTAGGCTATGCTACAGTATGAGGATTGTAACAGATGTACATTACGCTTCTGCTCCTCCATCCCTCTCTCACCCACCTTTATGTACCCCTTCTCCTCCTCACTTCTCCTCCTCACCTCCACCTCCACCCCTCCCACCATTCCTCCTCTCCTTAACACTACACCCTCCCCCTGTCCTCTCCTCCGTCCCCCTGTCCTCTCCTCTGTCCCCCATCCTCTCCTCCTTCCGCTATCTTCTACTCCCTCCCCACTGTCTTCTCCTCCCTCCCCACTGTCTTCTCCTCCCTCCACCCTGTCCTCTCCTCCCTCCCACGTCCTCTCCTCCCTCCCCCGTCCTCTCCTCCCTCCCCCGTCCTCTCCTCCCTCCACCCTGTCCTATCCTCCCTCCCCACTGTCTTCTCCTCCCTCCACCCTGTCCTCTCCTCCCTCCCTCGTCCTCTCCTCCCCCTGTCCTATCCTCCATCCCCACTGTCTTCTCCTCCCTCCACCCCGTCCTCTCCTCACTCCCCCGTCCTCTCCTCCCCCTGTCCTCTCCTCCCTCCCCACTGTCTTCTCCTCCCTCCACCCTGTCCTCTCCTCCCTCCACCCTGTCCTCTCCTCCCCCCTGTCCTCTCCTCCCTCCCCACTGTCTTCTCCTCCCTCCCCATGTCTTCTACTCCATCCCCCTGTCCTCTCCTCCCTCCCTCGTCCTCTCCTCCCCCTGTCCTCTCCTCCATCCCCACTGTCTTCTCCTACCTCCACCCCGTCCTCTCCTCCCTCCCCCGTCCTCTCCTCCCCCTGTCCTCTCCTCCCTCCCCACTGTCTTCTTCCTCCACCCTGTCCTCTCCTCCCTCCACCCTGTCCTCTCCTCCCCCCTGTCCTCTCCTCCCTCCCCACTGTCTTCTCCTCCCTCCCCATGTCTTCTACTCCATCCCCCTGTCCTCTCCTCCCTCCCTCGTCCTCTCCTCCCCCTGTCCTCTCCTCCATCCCCACTGTCTTCTCCTACCTCCACCCCGTCCTCTCCTCCCTCCCCCGTCCTCTCCTCCCCCTGTCCTCTCCTCCCTCCCCACTGTCTTCTCCTTCCTCCCCACTGTCTTCTCCTCCCTCCCCATGTCTTCTACTCCCTCCCCCTGTCCTCTCCTCCCCTGTCCTTTCCTCCCTCCCCCTTCCTCTCCTCCCCGTCCTCTCCTCCCTCCCCACTGTCTTCTACTCCCTCCCCCTGTCCTCTCATCCCTCCCTGCCTCATTCCCTCCTTACCCTGTCCTCTCCTCCCTCCCTCCCCATCCTCTCCTCTCTCCCCATCCTCTCCTCTCTCCCCATCCTCTCCTCCCTCCCCCCTGTCCCCTCCTCCCTCCCCCTGTCCTCTCCTCCCTCCATACAGTCTTCTACTTCCTTCCCCCTGTCCTCTCCTCCCTCCACCTGTCCTCTCCTCCATCCACCCTGTCCCTCTAACTTTCACTCCATTTCTCCTTTCACTTGTCTTTTCTATCTCCCTCCCCTCTTCCTTTCCTCCTTTAGACTCTCCTCATCAACTACAAAACAACCTGCGCAGCACCATATATATGCACACCCAGACCCAGCTCCACTAGCCATCTATTATTCAACAGAAGATGTAAAAAACATGCAGGGAGAGAGAGAGGGAAGAGGGGAGAGAGAGAACGAGAGATAGGAAGAGTGGTACAGAGAGAGAGAGAGAGAGAGAGAGAGAGAGAGAGAGAGAGAGAGAGGATGGGTGGAGGATAGCTCCAGTCTCAATGCACCACTCAGTATGCTTTAAGAGATAGAAGAGCTGAAATTACCCATCTGTTGTCCACTTGTATTTTAATGGGGTGGGATGGAAGGAGAGACGATGCTGGAGAGATGGCTGTGGGAGGAGAGATGAAATGATATACAGTGCATTCGGAAAGTATTCAGACCCCTTTACTTTTTCCACATTCTGTTACGTTACAGCCGTATTCAAAATATGTATTACATAGTTTTTCCCCCCCTTATCAATCTACACACAATATCCAATAATGACAAAGCAGAAACAGGTTTTTAGAAATTGTTGCAATTGTATAAAAAAAGGAAACATCACATTTACATACTGTAAGAACTCAGACACTTTACTCAGTACTTTGTTGAAGCACATTCGGCAGCGATTACAGCCTCAAGTCTTCTTGGGTATGATGCTACAAGCTTGGCACACCTGTATTTGGGGACTTTCTCCCATTCCTCTCTGCAGATCTTCTCAAGCTCTGTCAGGTAGGATGGGGAGGGTCGCTGCACAGCTATTTTCAGGTCTCAACATCTCCAGAGATGTCCAATCAGGTTCAAGTCCGGGCTCTGGCTGGACAACTTAAGGACATTCAGAGACTTGTACCGAAGCCACTCCTGCGTTGTCTTGACTGTGTGCTTAGGGTCATTGTCCTGTTGGAAGTTGAACCTTAACCCCAGTCTGAGGTCCTGAGCGCTCTGGAGCAGGTTTTCATCAAGGATCTCTCTGTACTTGGCTCCATTCATCTTTCCCTCGACTATTCTCCCAGTACCTGAAAAACATTGTGCTTCACAGTAGGGATGGTGCCAGGTTTCTTCCAGATGTGATGCTTGGTATTCAGGCCAAAGAGTTCAATCTTGGTTTCATCAGACCAGAGAATCTTGTTTCTCATGGTCTATGAGTCTTTAGGTGCCTTTTAGCAAACTCCAAGGGGGCTGTCATGTGCCTTTTACTGTGGAGCGGCTTCAGTCTGGCGACTCCACCAAAAAGGCCTGATTGTTGGAGTGCTACAATGATGGTTGTCCTTCTGGAAGGTTCTCCCATCTCCACAGAGCAACTCTGGAGCTCTGTCAAAGTGACCATCGGATTCCTGTCACCTCGCTGACCAAGTCCCTTCTCCCCTGATTGCTCGGTTTGGCCGGGCGACCAGCTCCAGGAATAGTCTTGGTGGAAGCACACTTCTTCCATTTAAGAATGATGGAGGCCAGTGTGTTCTTGGGGACCTTCAATGCTGCAGTGCTACATTTTTTGATACCCTTTCCCAGATCTGTGCCTCGACACAATCAATGCCATTAATACAGGTAACGAGTGGAGGACAGAGGAGCCTCTTAAAGAAGAAGTTACAGTTCTGTGAGAGCCAGAAATCTTGCTTGTTTGTAGGTGACCAAATACTTATTTTCCACCATAATTTGCAAATAAATTCATTAAAAATCCTACAATGTGATTTTCTGGATTTGTTTTTCTCATTTTGTCTGTCATAGTTGAAGTGTACCTATGATGAAAATTACAGGCCTCTCATCTTTTTAAGTGGGAGAACTTGCACAATTGGTGGCTGACTAAATACTTTTTTGCCCCACTGTATATATATATAAACACTGCTCAAAAAAATAAAGGGAACACTTAAACAACACAATGTAACTCCAAGTCAATCACACTTCTGTGAAATCAAACTGTCCACTTAGGAAGCAACACTGATTGACAATAAATGTCACATGCTGTTATGCAAATGAAATAGACAACAGGTGGAAATTATAGGCAATTAGCAAGACACCCCCAATAAAGGAGTGGTTCTGCAGGTGGGGACCACAGACCACTTCTCAGTTCCTATGCTTCCTGGCTGATGTTTTGGTCACTTTTGAATGCTGGCGGTGCTTTCACTCTAGTGGTAGCATGAGACGGAGTCTACAACCCACACAAGTGGCTCAGGTAGTGCAGCTCATCCAGGATGGCACATCAATGAGAGCTGTGGCAAGAAGGTTTGCTGTGTCTGTCAGCGTAGTGTCCAGAGCATGGAGGCGCTACCAGGAGACAGGCCAGTACATCAGGAGACATGGAGGAGGCCGTAGGAGGGCAACAACCCAGCAGCAGGACCGCTACCTCTGCATTTGTGCAAGGAGGAGCAGGAGGAGCACTGCCAGAGCCCTGCAAAATGACCTCCAGCAGGCCACAAATGTGCATGTGTCTGCTCAAATGGTCAGAAACAGACTCCATGAGGGTGGTATGAGGGCCCGACGTCCACAGGTGGGGGTTGTGCTTACACCCCAACACCGTGCAGGACGTTTTTCATTTGCCAGAGAACACCAAGATTGGCAAATTCGCCACTGGCACCCTGTGCTCTTCACAGATGAAAGCAGGTTCACACTGAGCACATGAGACAGACGTGACAGTCTGGAGACGCCGTGGAGAATGTTCTGCTGCCTGCAACATCCTCCAGCATGACCGGTTTGGCGGTGGGTCAGTCATGGTGTGGGGTGGCATTTCTTTGGGGGGCTGCACAGCCCTCCATGTGCTCGCCAGATGAGATCCTCAGACCCCTTGTGAGACCATATGCTGGTGCGGTTGGCCCTGGGTTCCTCCTAATGCAAGACAATGTTAGACCTCATGTGGCTGGAGTGTGTCAGCAGTTCCTGCAAGAGGAAGGCATTGATGCTATGGACTGGCCCGCCCGTTCCCCAGACCTGAATCCAATTGAGCACATCTGGGACATCATGACTTGCTCCATCCACCAATGCCACGTTGCACCACAGACTGTCCAGGAGTTGGCGGATGCTTTAGTCCAGGTCTGGGAGGAGATCCCTCAGGAGACCATCCGCCACCTCATCAGGAGCATGCCCAGGCGTTGTAGGGAGCGCATTCAGGCACGTGGAGGCCACACACACTACTGAGCCTCATTTTGACTAGTTTTAAGGACATTACATCAAAGTTGGATCAGCCTGTAGTGTGGTTTTCCATTTTCATTTTGAGTGTGACTCCAAATCCAGACCTCCATGGGTTGATACATTTGATTTCCATTGATAATTTTTGTGTGATTTTGTTGTCAGCACATTCAACTATGTAAAGAAAAAAGTATTTAGTAAGAATATTTCATTCATTCAGATCTAGGATGTGTTATATTAGTGTTCCCTTTATTTTTTGAGCAGTGTGTATATATATATATATATATATATATATATATATATATATATATATATATATATATTATCTTTAGCTCTGCATTGTTGGAAAATGACCCATAAGTTTGCATTTCACTGTCAGTCTACACCTGTTGTTTACCAAGCATGTGACAAATTACATTTGATTTGATCCCAAATGGCATCCTACCCTATAGGTCACTACACCCTATTATCTTTATACTACAGTAGCTATTGGGACCAGACAGCCTAGGTGTGGTATTCATTTATCCCTCCCTTGACAGGACATGTGTCGCAACCTTGTACCACTCCTGCTTAACTTGAATGAATTTCAGGGAAATTCAAGGGTTCTATTGAAAATAAAAGAGTAAGGAACAAGACAGGCAATTATTCTTAGTGACAGTGGGTGGCTTGTCACAAGGTGACTCCCTTTCCGTCGCCATTGTTGTTTGGGTCAGTTCTCTCCATACCGCAGGCTTTGATGGAAGTTTCTTTTGAGTTTAGGCCTCAGCGTCGTTGGCAGTTTGCAGGGTTAGCAGACAGAAACTCAATACGGCCTGATATGTGTATGAAACACAAACGACACTGAAAAGGGACTAAGGGGGGTGGTGGGAGCGAGGGACGGAGCGAGGGACGGAGCGAGAGACGGAGCGAGGGATGGAGAGAGGGAACTCGTTTAAATGTGACTGGAGGAGAGGAGAGGAGCAGGCAATAAACATTTTAGGTTAAATGTGTATTTTATAAAGGTTTACCTAGTAAAATGATGTATTACTATGTTATCTATAGTGGGAATTAATAATTGCCCTTACCTTGTTACAAGTACATGTAAGTACTACCACTAATTAGATGTTCCAGATACGAATTGTTAAGACTTCAACTGGAGAGCTTCACTCTTGCTTACATAGCTTCTGAAATCAATTACTTTTAGAAGTAATATACAACTCAAGAGCCTTTTAATTTAGCTCATAGTTTACCTCTATGTTTTGTGATTTGACTGCAGGCAATTTCACTATAGCACAGCCCACAGCTCACCGCACAGCCCACAGCTCACAGCACAGCCCACAGCACAGCTCACAGCACAGCCCACAGCACAGCCCACAGCTCACAGCACAGCCCACAGCACAGCCCACAGCACAGCCCACAGCTCACCGCACAGCCCACAGCACAGCTCACAGCACAGCCCACAGCACATCGCACAGCCCACAGCACAGCTATAGTCCACTGTCATCTGAAGTGTAGCTAATCCGAGACACAAGCTAATGAAATGTTGAGAGGCAGCAGTGTACAGCACAGCCCACAGCAAAGCGTACAACACAGCCCACAGCGCAGCCCACAGCGCATCCTACAGCGCATCCCACAGCCCACAGTGCATCCCACAGCGTACAACACAGCCCACAGTGTACAACACAGCATACAACACAGCCCACAGCACATCCTGCAGCGTACAACACAGCCCACAGCGCATCCCACAGCGTACAACACAGCCCACAGCACATCGTACCGCACAGCTCACTGCAACGACTTCCAACCCACTGAAACCTTTAACCCGCCCAAAACAACAACAACCTCCATTCCAGAATCAGAATCATGAAAATACAAACGAGCTCAGTGTTAAATATGGACCCTACAACAAGCGGCCTTTTAAATTGTTGTCTACATAGACGCTCCATGTGAGTGTTCTCCAGCTCCATGCAGCGTCTCTCTGCCTCCACATAGGCAGTTGATGTGCAAAACATGACGACCTCCCTCCTCTCCCCAGGGATCCCATTAAAACTTTCTTTGGCGAAGCGGTTGGGGTTTTCTTCTTCTCCGTGTTTTTGCCACATCTCCCTAACAAACTGCAGGGAAAGGACCTCTAACGCAGGCCATTAAGAGTCAAAGAGCATCATGAAGAGAGGGAGAGAGGGTGAAGAGGGAGGTGAGGGAGGAGAGGAAGGAGAGGAAGGAGAGGGAGGAGAGGAAGGAGAGGGTGGAGAGGAAGGAGAAGGAGGAGAGGGAGGAGAGGGAAAAAGAGGGAAGAAAAGCTATTAGTCACGCATTAGTTTGAAATTACGGAATAATTTAAAAAATTAAAACTCTATATCTGCACTCAGAGTCATCACCATATGGCTTGCATGAACGGGTTACTTATGCAGAGGCAGCGAGGCACTAAAGGGAGCATGCAGACTGAGGCACAGGAAGAGAGATAGAGGTCGCAGGGGAGAAGGAGAAAGAGAAGGAATACAAACCGACGAAAAGGCAGGCAGTGTCCTCAATTCAAACTAGGGATCAGGAGTGTGTGGTTTGAATTTGAATGGCTTTATTTAGTGTGAGCATGGCTTGTGTTTTTCCAGCTGCTATCATTTATGAAGGCAGGGAGATGTAGTTTACATTGAAGATGTTGTTGAGAGGACTGTTAGAACGAGCCCTTATGTTCTCACTCTCACAATAAGACGGTTCCACTCTGATCAAAACCAACATTTTTGATGTGTGTATGTGTGTGTGTTTTAGTTTTTCTGTGTGTCTGCGTATGTCTATCTGTCACAAGGCAACCCTTCTGAAGTATCTGAAAATAAGAATTTGTTCTTAAATGACTTGCCTAGTTAAATAAAGGTCAAATAAATAGAAATATCGACAGCCATCTCAAAATATCCTGACCTTGTTGCGTCCCTTTAGAGGAAAAGTGGTCAGAGTTGAATTAAATCTGCTAGTCTCAACTCTCTCTCTCTCTGTGTCTCATCCACCCTTCTCGCTCTCCATTTCTTGCCACATCTTGATGTTTTCAGAAACAGAAAAACAGTGAACACTTCTCTAAGCTGTCTAAATATGCTCGTCTCCTTATGCCGGCCCATATGTTGACAACATCAACAGTTTTGACTTTGTTGTGTCTCACAGTTCGTGTTTTAAACTGGACCATCTGATTAGTTTAAGTACAAACCACACAACAGTCAATAACAGATGGTTAGTCCATTTATCTGTGCGTTGCAGATGGCTGTATCGGTCCACTAATAAAGGAGAAGTAAAGGCCCAGTACACTAGTTTCATGCTGCAGCACCCTACTTCCCTATGATAAGGAGAAAGGGAGGCATGTTTAGGATTTATAAATGTCACAGCTTCCTTAATAAAATGAAAGTAGTCAGACACCTGTTTTCTCCTCCTCTGCTCACCCTTGCTCTGTCATGCCACGTTCCCTCCTTTTCTCCTTCTCCTCACTCCTCCTCTGTGTTCTATCTCTCTGTGTTTCTAAAATGGAGAGTCACAACCTACAGCGCAGTGTTAGCCGGTTCCAATTTCTGTGTAGTCAGATAACAGACAGACACACTTCTCTGAGGTTAACCTGACATTTTCTGCAGGAGTTTCAAAAGGTGGAAATAGTAGCCTCTTGCATAAGTGTAAATTATACAAAATACTGTTATTTTTACACTTTAGCGGCCGTTTATCTAACATTTATAGGACCATACAGTGGGGAGAACAAGTATTTGATACACTGCGATTTTGCAGGTTTTCCTACTTACAAAGCATGTAGAGGTCAGTAATTTTTATCATAGGTACACTTTAACTGTGAGAGACGGAATCTAAAACAAAAATCCAGAAAATCACATTGTATGATTTTTAAGTAATTAATTTGCATTTTATTGCATGACATAAGTATTTGATCACCTACCAACCAATAAGATTTCCGGCTCTCACAGACCTGTTAGTTTTTCTTTAAGAAGCCCTCCTGTTCTCCACTCATTACCTGTATTAACTGTACCTGTTTGAACTCATTACCTGTATAAAAGACACCTGTCCACACACTCAATCAAACAGACTCCAACCTCTCCACAATGGCCAAGACCAGAGAGCTGTGTAAGGACATCAGGGCTAAATTGTAGACCTGCACAAGGCTGGGATGGGCTACAGGACAATAGGCAGGCAGCTTGGTGAGAAGGCAACAACTGTTGGCGCAATTATTAGAAAATTGAAAAAGTTCAAGATGATGGTCAATCACCCTCGGTCTGGGGCTCCATGCAAGATCTCACCTTGTGGGGCATCAATTATCATGAGGAAGGTGAGGGATCAGCCCAGAACTACACAGCAGGACCTGGTCAATGACCTGAAGAGAGCTGGGACTACAGTCTCAAAGTGAACCATTAGTAACACACTACGCCATCATGGATTAAAATCCTGCAGCGCACGCAAGGTCCCCCTGCTCAAGCCAGCGCATGTCCAGGCCCGTCTGAAGTTTGCCAATGACCATCTGGATGATCCAGAGGAGGAATGGGAGAAGGTCATGTGGTCTGATGAGACAAAAATCGAGCTTTTTGGTCTAAACTCCACTCGCGTGTTTGGAAGAAGAAGGATGAGTACAACCCCAAGAACACCATCCTAACCGTGAAGCATGGAGGTGGAAACATCATTCTTTGGGGATGCTTTTCTGCAAAGGGGACAGGACGACTGCACCGTATTGAGGGGAGGACGGATGGGGCCATGTGTCGCGAGATCTTGGCCAACAACCTCCCTCAGTAAGAGCATTGAAGATGGGTCGTGGCTGGGTCTTCCAGCATGACAACGACCAGAAACACACAGCCAGGGCAACTAAGGGGTGGTTCCGTAAGAAGCATCTTAAGGTCCTGGAGTGGCCTAGCCAGTCTCCAGACCTGAACCCAATAGAAAATCTTTGGAGGAAGCTGAAAGTCTGTATTGCCCAGTGACAGCCCCGAAACCTGAAGGATCTGTATGGACAAGTGGGCCAAAATCCCTACTGCAGTGTGTGCAAACCTTGTCAAAAACAACAGGAAACGTATGATCTCTGTAATTGCTAACAAAGTTTTCTCTACCAAATATTAGGTTCTGCTTTTCTGATGTATCAAATACTTATGTCATGCAATAAAATGCAAATTAATTACT
>NC_143051.1:12175000-12230000 GCF_057628025.1 Oncorhynchus mykiss | reverse complement strand
CGTCCCACCAACCGACCTAGTCATGATTGCGGTTGTTATGTCCCGCCAACCGACCTAGTCATGATTGCGGTAGGCTGTTATGTCCCACCAACCGACCTAGTCATGATTGCGGTTGTTATGTCCCACCAACCGACCTAGTCATGATTGCGGCTGTTATGTCCCGCCAACCGACCTAGTCATGATTGCAGTAGGCTGTTATGTCCTGCCAACCGACCTAGTCATGATTGTGGTTGTTATGTCCTGCCAACCGACCTAGTCATGATTGTGGTTGTTATGTCCCGCCAACCGACCTAGTCATGATTGCAGTAGGCTGTTATGTCCCACCAACCGACCTAGTCATGATTGCAGTAGGCTGTTATGTCCCACCAACCGACCTAGTCTTGATTGCGGTTGTTATGTCCCACCAACCGACCTAGTCATGATTGCAGTAGGCTGTTATGTCCCACCAACCGACCTAGTCATGATTGCGGTTGTTATGTCCCACCAACCGACCTAGTCATGATTGCGGCTGTTATGTCCCGCCAACCGACCTAGTCATGATTGCGGTTGTTATGTCCCGCCAACCGACCTAGTCATGATTGCGGTAGGCTGTTATGTCCCGCCAACCGACCTAGTCATGATTGCGGTAGGCTGTTATGTCCCGCCAACCGACCTAGTCATGATTGCGGTAGGCTGTTATGTCCCGCCAACCGACCTAGTCATGATTGCGGTTGTTATGTCCCGCCAACCGACCTAGTCATGATTGCGGTAGGCTGTTATGTCCCGCCAACCGACCTAGTCATGATTGCGGTAGGCTGTTATGTCCCGCCAACACCTCAGTAAAACGTTGCCTTTCATCTTACCGGCTTTGGCGCGCATTAAAACATGAACAATTATTATTTGTTGTCTGACATCAAACTTGTCCTTGTCAATCACAAAGCTTTATATAAAAGCTTTTAATGCATTTCTCTCCATTTAAATATAAACGTTTATGTCCTTGAGCTGTTCTTGTCTGTTGCAACAGAAATGCTTTGGCATTTAGCCCGGGAGAACACACAATGCCATTTCATCTTCTGGTGATAGGTTAATGTGCGTAGGTTTCTAGTATTAGGCCTAATATTTAGCCGGCAAATAACAGACTAATATTAATGAGCTTCTTCAGCTACACATATAGCCTCTCTTTTCCAGATGAGCTGGTGCACAATTATGTGAGCCGCTCCGCTATGCCTCTTCTACTGAAGTAGTAAAAAGCTATTGGCTACAGTATGTTGATGGACATACTGTATATGGTGAGAATGTTTTGCTATGATTAGTCCTATTCAGATAACTGTCTGCTGATACTATTAATAAAAAAACATACGAGCACCGACAAACAATAAAATGGGGGCATTGACTCCGTTTCAAAATATGACTTTTTATTGTTATATGACAGCAGTCCCACACTGTCCCATGATTGGTGGTGTGGGGAAATGATTCTTAATATTTGATTCTGCTATATTCTTACTATAAAATATGTGTGTTGACTGTAATTAGTGCAGGGTAATGTAGGCGAAGTGTGTCTCTTGTCTGTTTAATGAAGAAAATAACTAACTATTGACACAGCCATGTAGCACATAGGCCGCACAGACCAGTAACATCGTTTAACTCAAAATATGCTCATCTATTCTTTTGAAATGCATTTTATTAGTCTTGTAATTTTTCTTCTTCTCTTAATGTTTTTCTTTGTGATTGTGTATATTCAATGGATATATTTTAAATAGACACCCACCCACACTGGCCGCTCCCTACTTAAGCCAGGCTTCCCCCAAAAAATCAATAAAATAATTTACCCTTCGTCTCTCTGCGTTTCATAATTTTCCTTCAATGTATTTCCCTGGAGAAAGGTTGTATGTATCTCACTGGAGAAAGGCTGTACAGTATGTATCTCACTGGAGAAAGGATGTATGTATCTCACTGGAGAAAGGTTGTACAGTATGTATCTCACTGGAGAAAGGCTGTACAGTATGTATCTCACTGGAGAAAGGATGTATGTATCTCACTGGAGAAAGGTTGTACAGTATGTATCTCACTGGAGAAAGGCTGTATGTATCTCACTGGAGAAAGGCTGTACAGTATGTATCTCACTGGAGAAAGGCTGTATGTATCTCACTGGAGAAAGGCTGTACAGTATGTATCTCACTGGAGAAAGGCTGTATGTATCTCACTGGAGAAAGGCTGTACAGTATGTATCTCACTGGAGAAAGGTTGTACAGTATGTATCTCACTGGAGAAAGGCTGTATGTATCTCACTGGAGAAAGGCTGTACAGTATGTATCTCACTGGAGAAAGGCTGTATGTATCTCACTGGAGAAAGGCTGTACAGTATGTTTCTCACTGGAGAAAGGCTGTATGTATCTCACTGGAGAAAGGCTGTACAGTATGTATCTCACTGGAGAAAGGTTGTACAGTATGTATCTCACTGGAGAAAGGCTGTATGTATCTCATCCAGAGTGATGACATTGTTGATGCCCATAGTATTGAACGGAAGGGAAGCCAGCGAGCATTTGGCCTCCCTTGATAAAAAAATTATAAAATAATAGGCAATCAGTGTTGAGCTAAACTGACTGAGCACAACTGTGAAGTGTCAATGGAAGCCAGTTTGGTTTTGGCTTCACACCAATCACATCACATCAAAAGTAAAACATTGACAGAAAAAACTTGAATTGTTGCATCTCGTTGTGTCATTGTCCTCCCTTGGCTATTTAGCCAGCTAGCTAACATTGTCCCTTTCCTCAATTAGCCATGGATGGAGATAGGGATTTGGACTTGGGGTTGAATTGTACTTAATTCTCTGTACTGGCCAATGATGTTAATAACGATTCTGAACCAACCATTGATTCGTACATTGTGCTGCTGGCCTGAGAAGATGGAAGTTCAATATGTAGCTAGATGTAGAAGACTAATGTTAAGTACCTAACATTGCCCATGAATGGAAGTTAGGCTAGCGAGCAAGCATGTTATCCTAGGACAACTAAATCTAAAAGTGTGTACTGTATGACAGTCATAGACTGTTTACTCGACATGAAAGAGGAGGATGGCATTGGTGTTTCTCTACAAGTAGGGTGAGTCAAGATGTTTTCTGACTTGCACATGTTTGCGCATATTTAGCTTATCTTGATTGGAAATCGATTTTGGAATCTTTTAGTTGTCACTGTATTAGTCTTAGCATAGGTGATTTGATGATGTTGAAATGTTGAAGTTGAAATGGTGCTGGAATTGTGGAGGCAGCTCCTGTTGAAATGGTGCTGGGATTAGTGGAGGAAGATCCTATTCTAAATCAATGGTTGTGCAGTAGTCTAACAATGTCAGAAACATTACCTTGCTTGATCATGCTGTATGTCATATAACTGTTTGTTACATACAATATTCTTTGTGGACTCCACCGGACAGCGGCTACTATCCGGTTTTGTGATTAAAAAAAGGTGTGGTTTACTTTATTCTGCCACTGTTTCTTCTTATTGTCTGGGCATACAGTATATATCACAGGTGGCCTACAGTATATATCACAGGTGGCCTACAGTATATATCACAGGTGGCCTACAGTATATTTCACAGGTGGCCTACAGTATATATCACAGGTGGCCTACAATATATATCACAGGTGGCCTACAGTATATATCACAGGTGGCCTACAGTATATATCACAGGTGGCCTACAATATATATCACAGGTGGCCTACAGTATATATCACAGGTGGCCTACAGTATATATCACAGGTGGCCTACAGTATATATCACAGGTGTCCTACAGTATATATCACAGGTGGCCTACAGTATATATCACAGGTGGCCTACAGTATATATCACAGGTGGCCTACAGTATATATCACAGGTGGCGTATGAACTAGCAGGGTTTGTGGAGCAAACAACGCAATTATTACAACACGATAATATGCCATTTTCTTCCTGAATTGGCTTCCCCACTGATTTTCGCCACACACTGCTACTGCCTCCCACTCGTCAACGTGCCAGCATGCACACGAGATACAGTATATACAGTTGAAGTCGGAAGTTTACATACACTTAGGTTGGAGTCATTAAAACTAGTTTTTCAACCACTCCACAAATTTCTTGTTAACAAACTATAGTTTTGGCAAGTCGGTTAGGACATCTACTTTGTGCATGACACAAGTCATTTTTCAACAATTGTTTACAGAGATTATTTGACTTATAATTCACTGTATCACAATTCCAGTGGGTCAGAAGTTAACATACACTAAGTTGACTGTCTTTAAACAGCTTGGAAAATTACAGAAAAGGTTGTCATGGCTTTAGTAGCTTCTGATAGGCTAATTTGACATCATTTGAGTCAATTGGAGGTGTACCTGTGGATGTATTTCAAGGCCTACCTTCAAACTCAGTGCTTCTTTGCTTGACATCATGGGAAAATCAAATGAAATCAGCCAAGACCTCAGAAAAAAAATTGTAGACCTCCACAAGTCTGGTTCATCCTTGGGAGAAATGTCCAAATTCCTGAATGTACCACGTTCATCTGTACAAACAATTGTACGCAAGTATAAACACCATGGGACCATGCAGTCGTCATACCGCTCAGGAAGGAGATGCATTATGTCTCCTAGAGATGAACGTACTTTGGCGCGAAAAGTGCAAAACAATCCTAAAACAACAGCAAAGGACCTTGTGAAGATGCTGGAGGAAAGAGGTACAAAGGTATCTATAGCCACAATAAAACGAGTCCTATATCGACATAACCTGAAAGGCCGCTCAGCAGGGAAGAAGCCTCTGCTCCAAAACCGCTATAAAAAAGACAGACTATGGTTTGCAACTGCACATGGACACAAAGATTGTACTTTTTGGAGAAATGTCCTCTGGTCTGATGAAACAAAAATGGAACTGTTTGGCCATAATGACCATTGTTATGTTTGGAGGAAAAAGAGGGAGGCTTGCAAGCTGAAGAACACCATCCCAACTGTGAAGCACGGGGGTGGCAGTATCATGTTGTGTGGGTGCTTTGCTGCAGGAGGGACTGGTGCACTTCACAAAATAGATGGCATCATGACTTAGGAAAATTATGTGAATATATTTAAGCAACATTTCAAGACATCAGTCAGGAAATTAAAGCTTGGTAGCAAATGGGTCTTCCAAATGGACAATGACCCTAAGCATACTTCCAAAATTGTGGCAAAATGGCTTAAGGACAACAAAGTCAAGGTATTGGAGTGGCCATCACAAAGCCCTGACCCCAATCCTATAGAAAATCTGTGGACAGAACGGAAAAAGCGTGTGCGAGCAAGGAGGCTTACAAACCTGACTCAGTTACACCAGCTCTGTCGGGAGGAATGGGCCAAAATTCACCCAACTTATTGTGGGAAGCTTGTGGAAGGCTACCTAATACGTTTTACCCAAGTTAAACAATTTAAAGGCAATGCTACCAAATACTAATTGAGTGTATGTAAACTTCTGACCCACTGGGAATGTGATGAAAGAAATAAAAGCTGAAATAAATCATCTTCTCTGCTATTATTCTTACATTTCACATTCTTAAAATAAAGTGGTGATCCTAACTGACCTAGGACAGGGAATTTTTACTAGGATCATATGTCAGGAATTGTGAAAAACTGATTTGTCTAAGGTGTATGCAAACTTCCGACTTCAACTGTATATGACAAGCAACATACCGTACGTTTTTCAGAAACCTTACCTGTTACAATAGGCATTAGCTTCTTCTGTGTTGACATTACACAGGTACACAGGTCATAGAGTGTAACAACATAGTGATGGAACATTGAAAAGGTACAGAGACCTACATAGACTTGTTCTGACACTCTATAAGCTGTTTACATGTACGAGGTCAGTCTGTAGTTGGTGTCTTTATGCCAACTGTGGTATTTCAATCACTGTGATAAAGGGCCCACCAAGGCTTCCCACAAATACAATCAGTTCCCATATCTCACAAGGCTACACGCCATGTTATGAAATATATATAGTACCGGGAGAGCAGTGAGATGCTGTCAGCTGTGTGTGTGTGTGTGTGTGTTGAGGGATGTGACAGCAGGAATCGGATAATGTGTTGCTTCTTCCCAGACTTCGAGGCTGTCTGATAGAGAGGGAAGGAAGGAGACCAGGAGGAATAGAGGAATAGCGGTTGGGAGAGATTGTCTCTGATATTTACTGACTGCAGTACTAGTGGGACACGTGGTAGAACTTTGCAGTACAACCCCAAACTTGTGTGAGATGGGATTTTTTCTGCAGTGTTTGACAACTCTTATTACACCGCATGTTTTTTTCATTTTACAATGTGTTACAGAAAACTGTCTGTATTCTGACTTCCCTTGGCTCATATACGAGGCCATATGGAGAAACATACTCCTACAGTATGTTCTAACTATTCCTTAACACACATTTCCCCCACAACAATGAACTAGTGAGTGTTCCTTGATAGTAATGAATTGCTAGTTCTAATCCTGGGCTTTGCCAGTCAGTCACAGGTTGTCATGGCTGCCTAAAGCTCCTCTCGTGTCAACTGAGACAACTCCAGAAACACACAGATACACATACATCCACACCCTAGAGCTTCTCTCCTGTCACTTAGTCAAGTCCACACCTTGTCACCGTACTGTGGGTTACTCCTAAGG
Organism: Oncorhynchus mykiss; assembly: GCF_057628025.1. NCBI lineage: Eukaryota > Metazoa > Chordata > Actinopteri > Salmoniformes > Salmonidae > Oncorhynchus > Oncorhynchus mykiss. Next base: position 12,223,387 of record NC_143051.1, on the reverse strand, counting down.
GCCCTTTGGGAGTGAAGGCCTCTGCACACAGTCCCCTCGGTTTATCACAGTTTATAGCCAGTCTGTTTACAGCTCAAAGCTAATGAGAGGAGGAGAGGAGTGACACTAGGAGCAAGACACAGGTGGCTAGTGGCACCTTAGTTGGGGAGGACTGGCTCATAGTAATGGCTGGAACGGAGTGAAGGGAATGTTATCCAACACATCAAGCACATGGTTGCCATGTGTTTGACACCATTTAATTCACTCCGTACCAGCCATTACTATCTTCCCCTCAGGGGAGCCAGAGCCCAGGGATTAGGGAAACACGGTTAAGCGAGTGAGTGAGGGAGGATGTTGAAAAAAAGTTTGAGAGAGAGAGACTATGCCATTCCATGTCATATGTTATCAATAAGCTTTCCCGCCGAGAAATCACTTCAATAAAAAGCACTGCGTAGCAGGTTACGGTGCACATTGTACTCCTCTAGAAAGTCATGGAAGAATGGGTATCCATGTTCCCACTGGGAACACACTGGTTGAATCAATCTTGTTTCCACATCATTTTAATGAAATTACATTGAACCAATGTGGAATAGACATTGAATTGACATCTGAGCCCAGTGGGTTGTGTGTGTATCCCAAATGGCACCCTATTCCCTCTATAGTGCACTACTTTTGACCAGAGTCCTATTCCCTCTATAGTGCACTACTTTTGACCAGAGTCCTATTCCCTCTATAGTGCACTACTTTTGACCAGAGTCCTATTCCCTCTATAGTGCACTACTTTTGACCAGAGTCCTATTCCCTCTATAGTGCACTACTTTTGACCAGGACCCAAAGGGAATAGGGTAGCGTTTGGGACGCTGGGTATGTTCTCTTTGGAATAAAATTACTTGATAAGACAAGAGGCCTGCAGAGAGGGACTGATGAGACACACAGGGCCTTGATAAGACAAGAGGCCTGCAGAGAGGGACTGATGAGACACACAGGGCCTTGATAAGACAAGAGGCCTGCAGAGAGGGACTGATGAGACACACAGGGCCTTGATAAGACAAGAGGCCTGCAGAGAGGGGCTGATGAGACACACAGGGCCTTGATAAGACAAGAGGCCTGCAGAGAGGGACTGATGAGACACACAGGGCCTTGATAAGACAAGAGGCCTGCAAAGAGGGACTGATGAGACACACAGGGCCTTGATAAGACAAGAGAGCTACAGAGAGGGACTGATGAGACACACAGGGCCTTGATAAGACAAGAGGCCTGCAGAGAGGGACTGATAAGACACACAGGGCCTTGATAAGACAAGAGGCCTGCAGAGAGGGGCTGATGAGACACACAGGGCCTTGATAAGACAAGAGGCCTGCAGAGAGGGACTGATGAGACACACAGGGCCTTGATAAGACAAGAGGCCTGCAGAGAGGGGCTGATGAGACACACAGGGCCTTGATAAGACAAGAGGCCTGCAGAGAGGGACTGATGACAAACACAGGGTGTTGATAAGACAAGAGGCCTGCAAAGAGGGACTGATGAGACACACAGGGCCTTGATAAGACAAGAGGCCTGCAGAGAGGGACTGATGAGACACACAGGGCCTTGATAAGACAAGAGGCCTGCAGAGAGGGGCTGATGAGACACACAGGGCCTTGATAAGACAAGAGGCCTGCAGAGAGGGACTGATGAGACACACAGGGCCTTGATAAGACAAGAGGCCTGCAGAGAGGGACTGATGACAAACACAGGGCCTTGATAAGACAAGAGGCCTGCAAAGAGGGACTGATGAGACACACAGGGCCTTGATAAGACAAGAGGCCTGCAGAGAGGGGCTGATGAGACACACAGGGCCTTGATAAGACAAGAGGCCTGCAGAGAGGGGCTGATGAGACACACAGGGCCTTGATAAGACAAGATTCCTGCAGAGAGGGGCTGATGAGACACACAGGTCCTTGAAAAGACAAGATGCCTGCAGAGAGGGACTGATGACAAACACAGGGTGTTGATAAGACAAGAGTCCTGCAGAGAGGGCCCGATGAGACACACAGGGCGTTGATAAGACAAGAGTCCTGCATTGAGGGCCCGATGAGACACACAGGGCCTTGGCAGACCTTTTCCAAGACCTCTTCTGACTCACACTGTGGGAGTCTGGGGTGGCAGGAACAGAATGCACAATAGAATGAGCTCAATGTGAAGGATGTGTTATTAGATAGACAATTAAATAACATTATAAAGGCAGAAACATACATAAAGGCACATGCGCACACACACACAGATGCAGAACACAACAGACAAAAGCATGCACCGACAAACCCCTCTATTTCTCTCTCTGTCTGCTTGATCCTCCCTTCTCTCTGCTGTTCATTTCTACATCTGTTCTCTGGCTCAGGAAGGAAATTGCCTCCAATATCACCAGGGCCCTTGCATATTAGCAGCAAGGCAAGGTCACACCTGGGAATACATTGCTGAATACACTAATGCCACATTTGCATGGAGGAAACTCCATCTGCCCTACAACCACCACCCCCTCCTATTACCATCAACAAGGCGAACCGAACCAGCGTGCTCGCATACTCCCTTAAAATACTGTGGCAGCTGGCAAGGAGAGGTGAGGGGAGTGGTGATTGAAGGAGATATCTGACAGTCCGTTGGCTCCACCTCCGGGCCTTATATGGACTTCCTGCTCCAACGAGGCAAGACTGTAACTCGTTAAGCTAGGGAGGGTTTGGGGATAAAAGGGGGAAGCAGCCTGCACAACAGGGAAGATAAGGAGAGAACCATGCGTGATAAGAAGAGTGGGAGAAGAGTGGGAGAAGAGTGGGAGAAGAGTGGGAGAAGAGTGGGAGAAGAGTGGGAGAAGAGTGGGAGAAGAGAGGGAGAAGCGAGCAAACTATCTGTGAGATTACACGTTGGGACCTGGACTGTCGGACTCTTGTGTACCGGATTGGCTGAGAACCCGAGTGTGAGAATAAGCCCTAGGAAAAGGAAAGGACAAAGAGAACGGCTTGTGGACTGTGAGGTGATTGGTGAATTTACCTTCTTTCCCCGTGTACAAAAATCCCTAATAAACTTCCCCTTAGCTTTCTACTTGTGCTACTAGTGCCTGTTTGGTTATTGACCTTGGTGACGTGGAAACCCCACACCTTTGGTCCTGATACAATACCTTTTGTTGAAAAACAAGAAAAGCGGCAATAGTACTGTTTGTCCATCTTGAGATGCCATAACCAGTGTTCACGTCCTCCAAAATAGTCTGAATTAATCTATAAACATTTTTTTTTTTTTTACAACTAAGATGTTTGGTTCAGTATTTCTCAAGTGAAAAAGTGTGCATGAAAACGATGCATCTCGTTGAATGACAAGCATTCCTACTGTTTACCAATCACCTAAGGGGCTACTGACTTTGGGCTACCAACTTCGGCTTGCCTTGTGTTCACAAACAAAACGTCACAATGTCATATGCATGAACTTTTTCGGGTGGGAAGCATGAGGACATCTTAAGCATGAGTGTGTTTGTGTGTGTCACAATTAAAGTAGTTATAACATCAGAGCTGGAGTATGAGATGCAAAATCAGTTGCAAATTACAATATCCTCCCTCTCCCCTCTCAGTCCTCCTAACTTGTATAATGTGGCTCCATTATTTGAATAGCCCTCCTCCATCCCTCGCTCCCTCAATTCATCCATCCCTCCCTCTCTCTCTCTATTATCCCTTAACCCGTCTCTGATTGTAACCTGCAGTCCTGACTCATCACATTAACTATGCAAGTGTTTCTCTGTGTGCTACATTCGCCATCAGCAATCACTTAATGATGCCTGTGTTTACAGCTCTCTCACACACAACGACACACACTGGTGCACAACATATTTTACACACACACACACACACACAGAGAGAGAAACCATAAATATTGGATAGAATGGATGATGCTTTGACTAAATTGGCAGGTGGATAAGCAGTAACCTGTGATACCCTATGGCTAAAATACTCTGGGAAGTATTTTAATGTATCTGTATTTTCTTAATAGGACACAAGTTCAAAGCAGCTCCATAGTGTATAAATGTGTTTTTAGAAACCGCTATCAACTATAGAAAAAGATGAAACTGAGATGATATCCCGCTGTACTCAACTCATTGTGAAGCTGTGTCACAAAGCACACCAAATAACCCATCTACAACTTATTCTTTACAGTAACAAAGCACACCAAATAACCCATCTACAACTTATTCTTTACAGTAACAAAGCAAAAATAGGAACTCGAGGAAAAGTTTTTTTATTTTGTTACTTTATTGGTCCTCGAAGTTCAAAGGGGTCATTTTGATTATAACTTTTTGGAGGCTGATGCAGAAGAGAGATTTGAATGTGGTATTGATGTACAAAGATGTATCGGAACAGATGTCTGTCTGTCACTTACTGAACACATCCCTGCGTCTGCTTTATTCTATAAAAGAAGCTGGTTCCATTGAAGATCACAGAAGAAGCTAGAATGAGCACTGAGGAACACCTAGAATGGGTTCATCAGAGACGCACTGAGGAACACCTAGAATGGGTTCATCAGAGACACACTGAGGAACACCTAGAACAGGTTCATCAGAGACACACTGAGGAACACCTAGAACGGGTTCATCAATTACCTCACACCCTGCACATCAATTACCTCACACCCTGCACCTCAATTACCTCATACCCCTGCACATCAATTACCTCACACCCTGCACCTCAATTACCTCATACCCCTGCACATCAATTACCTCACACCCTGCACCTCAATTACCTCATACCCCTGCACCTCAATTACCTCATACCCCTGCACCTCAATTACCTCATACCCTGCACCTCAATTACCTCATACCCCTGCACCTCAATTACCTCATACCCCTGCACATCAATTACCTCACACCCTGCACCTCAATTACCTCATACCCCTGCACCTCAATTACCTCACACCCTGCACCTCAATTACCTCATACCCCTGCACATCAATTACCTCACACCCTGCACCTCAATTACCTCATACCCCTGCACCTCAATTACCTCATACCCCTGCACCTCAATTACCTCATACCCTGCACCTCAATTACCTCATACCCCTGCACCTCAATTACCTCATACCCCTGCACATCAATTACCTCACACCCTGCACCTCAATTACCTCATACCCCTGCACCTCAATTACCTCATACCTCTGCACCTCAATTACCTCATACCCCTGCACCTCAATTACCTCACACCCCTGCACCTCAATTACCTCATACCCCTGCACATCAAATACCTCACACCCTGCACATCAATTACCTCACACCCTGCACCTCAATTACCTCATACCCCTGCACCTCAATTACCTCATACCCCTGCACCTCAATTACCTCATACCCTGCACCTCAATTACCTCATACCCCTGCACCTCAATTACCTCATACCCTGCACTTCAATTACCTCATACCCCTGCACCTCAATTACCTCATACCCTGCACCTCAATTACCTCATACCCCTGCACCTCAATTACCTCATACCCCTGCACATCAATTACCTCACACCCCTGCACCTCAATTACCTCATACCCCTGCACCTCAATTACCTCATACCCCTGCACCTCAATTACCTCATACCCCTGCACCTCAATTACCTCATGCCCCTGCACCTCAATTACCTCATACCCTGCACCTCAATTACCTCATACCCCTGCACCTCAATTACCTCATACCCCTGCACATCAATTACCTCACACCCTGCACCTCAATTACCTCATACCCCTGCACCTCAATTACCTCATACCCCTGCACCTCAATTACCTCATACCCTGCACCTCAATTACCTCATACCCTGCACCTCAATTACCTCATACCCCTGCACCTCAATTACCTCATACCCCTGCACTTCAATTACCTCATACCCCTGCACTTCAATTACCTCATACCCCTACACCTCAATTACCTCATACCCTGCACCTCAATTACCTCATACCCCTGCACCTCAATTACCTCATACCCCTACTGGTGCCACCTGTATGTAGCCATGTTATGTTCTACTCCCTATACTGTATAGTATTTTGACTCATTATTGTTTTTACTGTGTATTTATTCATTGTGTCACTGTTTCTATTTTTTATCTTTAACTCTGCATTGTTGGAAAAGGAACCGTAAGTAAAGATTTCATTGTTAATCTACACCTGTTGTTTACCAACCATGTGACAAATAACATGAGATATGACCAAAAGAATGAGCTTGAGAACTAGGGGAAGCAGCTAGTGTAATAATACAGATGTTCTGGATGTCCAAGGCTGTGTGGAAGGCTCTGGCTGTAATTAGACCTTAGATCTCCCATCCTTCCTCCCCCACGTCCCTTTATCCCATAATGGACTGGCTTAAGGGGCTTTTCATTCTGTCTGGTGGTCAGTATATTCTAGGGTTGGATCATAAAAACAGCACTTTGATCTACCCACAATGGAACAATGCAGGGATCTCCTCTCTATCGATATCCTCAATCTCTCTCATCCACTTTACACACCAGCACTTACCGTGGCAGGTTGACTGGTAGTCAATGGGCAACGCGGCACCTAGCAATCAATGGAGATGGAGGAATGGAGGAAGATTATACATGGGAGAGCAGAGTACAATTAGGTCAAAACTTCTTATGTTATTTGTCACATGCTTGGTAAAAAAAAACAGGTGTAGAATAACAGTGAAATGCTTACAGGTCCTTCCCAACAATGGAACAGAGAAAATAGAAAAACCGAACAATGATTAATGATAACTTGCCGATATACACGTGGTAGCAGTACAGTTGATGTGCAGGGGTACTTGTACTGAGTCGATGTGCAGGGGTACCAGTACTTAGTCGATGTGCTGGGGTACCAGTACTGAGTCGATGTGCTGGGGTACCAGTACTGAGTCGATGTGCAGGGGTACCAGTACTGAGTCGATGTGCAGGGGTACCAGTACTGAGTCGATGTGCAGGGGTACCAGTACTGAGTCGATATGCAGGGGTACCAGTACTGAGTCGATGTGCAGGGGTACCAGTACTGAGTCGATATGCAGAGGTACCAGTACTGAGTCGATGTGCAGGGGTACCAGTACTGAGTCGATGTGAAATAGGGTGCAGGCCAGGCAGCAGGCTGTTAGCAAGCCTGCCAGCATAGTGGAGTCTGCCACTAGCACAGTCAGTGTAGTCAGCTCAGCTATCACCATTGAGACCGTGTCAGTGCCTCGACCTAGGTTGGGCGAAACTAAACATGGCGGTGTTCGCCTTAGCAATCTCACTAGGATAAAGACCACCTCCATTCCTGTCATTAGGGCTACTTAATGTTAGATCCCTTACTTCAAAGGCAATTGCAGTCAATGAACTAATCACTGATCATAATCTTGATGTGATTGGCCTGACTGAAACATGGCTTAAGCCTGATAAATTTACTGTGTTAAATGAGGCCTCACCTCCTGGCTACACTAGTGACCATATCCCCTGTGCATCCCGCAAAGGCGGAAGTGTTGCTAACATTTACGATAGCAAATTTCAATTTACAAAAAAAAAAATGACGTTTTCATCTTTTGAGCTTCTAGTCATGAAATCTATGCAGCCTACTCAATCACTTTTTATAGCTACTGTTTACAGGCCTCCTGGGCCATATACAGCGTTCCTCACTGAGTTCCCTGAATTCCTATCGGACCTTGTAGTCATAGCAGATAATATTCTAATCTTTGGTGACTTTAATATTCACATGGAAAAGTCCACAGACCCACTCCAAAAGGCTTTCGGAGCCATCATCGACTCAGTGGGTTTTGTCCAACATGTCTCTGGACCCCCTCACTGTCACAGTCATACTCTGGACCTAGTTTTGTCCCATGGAATAAATGTTGTGGATATTAATGTTTTTCCTCATAATCCTGGACTATTGGACCACCATTTTATTACGTTTGCAATTGCAACAAATAATCTCCCAGACCCCAACCAAGGACCATCAAAAGTCGTGCTATAAATTCACAGACAACACAAAGATTCCTTGATGTCCTTCCAGATTCCCTCTGTCTACCCAAGGACGCCAGAGGACAAAAATCAGTTAACCACTTAACTGAGGAACTCAATTTAACCTTGCGCAATACCCTAGATGCAGTTGCACCCCTAAAAACTAAAAACATTTCTCATAAGAAACTAGCTCCCTGGTACACAGAAAATACCCGAGCTCTGAAGCAAGCTTCCAGAAAATTGGAACGGAAATGGCGCCACACCAAACTGGAAGTCTTCCGACTAGCTTGGAAAGACAGTACCGTGCAGTACTGCTGCTCGATCATCCTATTTTTCTAACTTAATTGAGGAAAATAAGAACAATCCGAAATTTCTTTTTTGATACTGTCGCAAAGCTAACTAAAAAGCAGCATTCCCCAAGAGAGGATGACTTTCACTTTAGCAGTGATAAATTCATGAACTTCTTTGAGGAAAATATTATGATTATTAGAAAGCAAATTACGGACTCCTCTTTAAATCTGCGTATTCCTTCAAAGCTCGGTTGTCCTGAGTCTGCACAACTCTGCCAGGACCTAGGATCAAGAAAAACACTCAAGTGTTTTAGTACTATATCTCTTGACACAATAATGAAAATAATCATGGCCTCTAAACCTTCAAGCTGCATACTGGACCCTATTCCAACTAAACTACTGAAAGAGCTGCTTCCTGTGCTTGGCCCTCCTATGTTGAACATAATAAACGGCTCTCTATCCACCGGATGTGTACCAAACTCACTAAAAGTGGCAGTAATAAAGCCTCTCTTGAAAAAGCCAAACCTTGACCCAGAAAATATAAAAAAACTATCGGCCTATATCGAATCTTCCATTCCTCTCAAAAATTTTAGAAAAGGCTGTTGCGCAGTTTGTCTCTGTGAATGGTTTGTCCTCTGACAAATCAACTGTACATTTCGGTATTCCTCAAGGTTCCGTTTTAGGACAACTATTGTTTTCACTATATATTTTACCTCTTGGGGATGTTATTCGAAAACATAATGTTAACTTTCACTGCTATGCGGATGACACACAGCTGTACATTTCAATGAAACATGGTGAAGCCCCAAAATTGCCCTTGCTAGAAGCATGTGTTTCAGACAAACTTTCTACTTTTAAACTCGGACAAAACAGAGATGCTTGTTCTAGGTCCCAAGAAACAAAGAGATCTTCTGTTGAATCTGACAATTAATCTTAATGGTTGTACAGTCGTCTCAAATAAAACTGTGAAGGACCTCGGCGTTACTCTGGACCCTGATCTCTCTTTTGAAGAACATATCAAGACCATTTCAAGGACAGCTTTTTTCCATCTATGTAACATTGCAAAAATCAGAAACTTTCTGTCCAAAAATGATGCAGAAAAATTAATCCATGCTTTTGTCACTTCTAGGTTAGACTACTGCAATGCTCTACTTTCCGGCTACCCGGATAAAGCACTAAATAAACTTCAGTTAGTGCTAAATACGGCTGCTAGAATCCTGACTAGAACCCCAAAATTTGATCATATTACTCCAGTGCTAGCCTCCCTACACTGGCTTCCTGTCAAAGCAAGGGCTGATTTCAAGGTTTTACTGCTAACCTACAAAGCATTACATGGGCTTGCTCCTAGCTATCTCTCTGATTTGGTCCTGCCGTACATACCTACACGTACGCTACGGTCACAAGACGCAGGCCTCTTAATTGTCCCTAGAATTTCTAAGCAAACAGCTGGAGGCAGGGCTTTCTCCTATAGAGCTCCAATTTTATGGAACGGTCTGCCTACCCATGTCAGAGACGCAAACTCGGTCTCAACCTTTAAGTCTTTACTGAAGACTCATCTCTTCAGTGGGTCATTTGATTGAGTGTAGTCTGGCCCAGGAGTGGGAAGGTGAACGGAAAGGCTCTGGAGCAACGAACCGCCCTTGCTGTCTCTGCCTGGCCGGTTCCCCTCTTTCCACTGGGATTCTCTGCCTCTAACCCTATTACAGGGGCTGAGTCATTGGCATACAGGGGCTCTCTCATGCCGTCCCTGGAAAGGGGTGCGTCACCTGAGTGGGTTGATTCACTGATTTTGGTCATCCCGTCTGGGTTGGCGCCCCCCCTTGGGTTGTGCCATGGCAGAGATCTTTGTGGGCTATACTCAGCCTTGTCTCAGGATGGTAAGTTGGTGGTTGAAGATATCCCTCTAGTGGTGTGGGGGCTGTGCTTTGGCAAAGTGGGTGGGGTTATATCCTTCCTGTTTGGCCCTGTCCGGGGGTGTCGTCGGATGGGGCCACAGTGTCTCCTGACCCCTCCTGTCTCAGCCTCCAGTATTTATGCTTCAGTAGTTTATGTGTCGGGGGGCTAGGGTCAGTTTGTTATATCTGGAGTACTTCTCCTGTCCTATTCGGTGTCCTGTGTGAATCTAAGTGTGCGTTCTCTAATTCTCTCCTTCTCTCTTTCTTTCTCTCTCTCGGAGGACCTGAGCCCTAGGACCATGCCCCAGGACTACCTGACATGATGACTCCTTGCTGTCCCCAGTCCACCTGGCCGTGCTGCTGCTCCAGTTTCAACTGACCTGAGCCCTAGGACCATGCCCCAGGACTACCTGACCGTGCTGCTGCTCCAGTTTCAACTGTTCTGCCTTATTATTATTCGACCATGCTGGTCATTTATGAACATTTGAACATCTTGGCCATGTATTGTTATAATCTCCACACGGCACAGCCAGAAGAGGACTGGCCACCCCACATAGCCTGGTTCCTCTCTAGGTTTCTTCCTAGGTTTTGGCCTTTCTAGGGAGTTTTTCCTAGCCACCGTGCTTCTACACCTGCATTGCTTGCTGTGTGGGGTTTAAGGCTGGGTTTCTGTACAGCACTTTGAGATATCAGCTGATGTACGAAGGGCTATATAAATAAATTTGATTTGATTTGATGTGCAGGGGTACCAGTACTGAGTCGATGTGCAGGGGTACCAGTACTGAGTCGATGTGCAGGGGTACCAGTACTGAGTCGATGTGCAAGGGTACGAGGTCATTGAGGTAGACATGGATATATACATTCCATTCGGAAAGTAATTCAGACCCCTTGACTTTTTCCAAATGTTGTTACATTACAGTCTTATTCTAAAATTAATTTAAAAAATAAAATGGAAGAAGTTTGGAACCTCCAAGACTCTTCCTAGAGCTGGCCGCCTGGCCAAACTGAGCAATCGGGGGAGAAGGTGTAAGGGATTTCTTCCATTGACGGAGATGCGGACCAAAGCGCAGCGTGGTTATTTTGACTCATGTTTTAATAAATCACTTCACATGAACAAACTAACAAAAACAAGAAACGTGAAAACCCAAAACAGCCCTATCTGGTGCAAAACACAGAGACAGGAACAATCACCCACAAACACACAGTGAAACCCAGGCTACCTAAGTATGATTCTCAATCAGAGACAACTAATGACACCTGCCTCTGATTGAGAACCATACTAGGCCGAAACATAGAAATACCCAAATCATAGAAAAACAAACATAGACTGCCCACCCCAACTCACGCCCTGACCATACTAAATAAATACAGGTGCGGACTTCGGCCGCAAAACCTTGACCTATAGGGGAGGGTCTGGGTGGGCGTCTGTCCGCGGTGGCGGCTCTGGCGCGGGACGCGGACCCCACTTCACCATTGTCTTAGGCCGCCTTATTGTCCGCCTCCGTGGCTTTCTCACCATGGCCACCCTTCTTAATGACCCCACTGGACAGAGGGGCAGCTCGGGACAGAGGTGGGGCAGCTCGGGACAGAGGTGGGGCAGCTCGGGACAGAGGTGGGGCAGCTCGGGACAGAGGTGGGGCAGCTCGGGACAGAGGTGGGGCAGCTCGGGACAGAGGTGGGGCAGCTCAGGACAGAGGTGGGACAGCTGCTCGGGACAGAGGTGGGAAAGCTGCTCGGGACAGAGGTGGGACAGCTGCTCGGGACAGAGGGGCGGCTGCTCGGGACAGCAGGGCGGCTGCTCGGGACAGCAGGGCGGAAGCTCTGGACAGAGGGGCGGAAGCTCGGGACAGAGGGGCTGCTGCTCGGGACAGAGGGGCTGCTGCTCGGGACAGAGGGGCGGCTGCTCGAGACAGAGGGGCGGCAGCTCGGGACAGAGGGGCGGAGGCTCTGGACAGAGGGACGGCGGCTCTGGACAGAGGGACGGCGGCTCTGGGCTGAGGGGCTCTGGCGGCCCCTGGCTGACTGGCGGCACTGGTGGCCCCTGGCTGTCTGGCGGCACTGGCGGCCCCTGGCTGACTGGCGGCCCCTGGCTGACTGGCGGCACCTGGCTTACTGGCGGCCCCTGGCTGACTGGCGGCACTGGCGGCACTGGCTGACTGGCGGCACTGGCGGCCCCTGGCTGACTGGCGGCCCCTGGCTGACTGGCGGCACTGGCGGCCCCTGGCTGACTGGCGGCACTGCCGGCCCCTGGCTGACTGGCGGCACTGGCGGCTCCTGGTAGACGGGCGGCACTGGCGGCGCTGGGCAGACGGGCGGCACTGGCGGCGCTGGGCAGACGGGCGGCGCTGGGCAGACGGGCGGCACTGGCGGCGCTGGGCAGACGGGTGGCTCAGGCGGCGCTGGAGAGGAGGAAGGCTCTGGTAGCGCCGGAGAGGCGGGAGACTCCGGCAGCGCTGAAGAGGAGGGAGCCCCTGTAAGGATGGGCCGGAGAGACAGCCTGGTACGGGGGGCTGCCACCGGAGGGCTGGTGCGTGGAGGTGGTGACAGATAGACCGGGCCGTGCAGGCGCACTGGAGCTCTTGAGCACCGAGCCTGCCCAACCTTACCCGGTTGAATGGTCCCGGTCGCCCTGCCAGTGCAGCGAGGTGGAATAGCCCGCACTGGGCTATGCAGGCGAACCGGGGACACCGTGCGCAAGGCTGGTGCCATGTAAGCCGGCCCAAGGAGACGCACTGGCGGCCAGATGCATAGAGCCGGCTTCATGGCATTTGGCTCGACGCTCAATCTAGCCCGGCCGATACGCGGAGCTGGAATATACCGCACCGGGCTATGCACCCGCACTGGGGACACTGTGCGCACCACTGCATAACACGTTGCCTGCTCAGTCTCTCTAGCCCCCCGGTAAGCACAGGGAGTTTGCACAGGTCTCCTACCTGGCATAGCCATACTCCCTGTTAGCCCCCCCCCCCCCAAGAAATTTTTGGGGCTGACTCTCGGGCTTCCATCCGCTCTGCCGTGCTAGTTCCTCATAATGCCGCCTCTCTGCTTTTGCTGCCTCCAGCTCGGCCTTGGGACGGCAATATTCTCCTGGCTCTGCCCAGGGTCCTTTCCCATCTAGAATCTCCTCCCAAGTCCATTTCTCCAAGTAGTGCAGCCTCTCCCACTGCTGCTGCTCCTGCTGCTGCTGCCTCTGTTGCTTCTCCTGCTGCTGCTTTTTCCGTTGCCCGTTACCACGCCGCTTGGTCCTGTTGTGGAGGGTGATTCTGTCAGGGATTTCTTCCATTGACGGAGATGTGGACCAAAGCGCAGCGTGGTTATTTTGACTCATGTTTTAATAAATCACTTCACATGAACAAACTAACAAAAACAAGAAACGTGAAAACCCAAAACAGCCCTATCTGGTGCAAAACACAGAGACAGGAACAATCACCCACAAACACACAGTGAAACCCAGGCTACCTAAGTATGATTCTCAATCAGAGACAACTAATGACACCTGCCTCTGATTGAGAACCATACTGGGCGGAAACATAGAAATACCCAAATCATAGAAAAACAAACATAGACTGCCCAACCCAACTCACGCCCTGACCATACTAAATAAATACAAAACAAAAGGAAATAAAGGTCAGAACGTGACAGAAGGGCCTTGGTCAAGGAGGTGACCAAGAACCCGATGGTCAATCTGACAGATTTCCAGAGTTCCTCTGTGGAGATGGGAGAACCTTCCAGAAGGACAACCATCTCTGCAGCACTCCACCAAACGAGCCTTTATGGTAGAGTGGCCAGACGTAAGCCACTCCTCAGTAAAAGGCACATGACAGCCCGCTTGGAGTTTTCCAAAAGGTACATAAAGGACTCTCAGACAATAAGAAACAAGATTCTCTGGTCTGATGAAACCAAGATTAAACTCTTTGGCCTGAATGCCAAGCGTCATGTCTGGAGTAAACCAGGCACCATCCCTACGGTGAAGAATGGTGGTGGCAGCATCATGCTGTGGGGATGTTTTTCAGCGGCAGGGACTGGGAGACTAATCAGGATCGAGGGAAAGATGAACGGAGCAAAGTACAGAGAGATCCTTGATGAAAACCTGCTCCAAGAAAGCTCAGATCCTCAGACTGGGGTGAAGGTTCACCTTCCAACAGGACAACGACCCGAAGCACACAGCCAAGACAAAGCAGGAGTGGCTTCGGGACAAGTCTCTGAATGTCCTTGTGTGGTCCAGCTAGAACCCATACTTTAATCTGATCTAACATCTATGGGGAGACCTGAAAATAGCTGTGCAGCAACGCTCCCAATTCAACCTGGCAGAGCTTGAGAGGATCTGCAGAGAAGAATTGGAGAAACTCCCCAAACAGGTGTGCCAAGCTTGTAATGTCACCCAAGAAGACTTGTGGCTGTAATCGCTACCAAAGGTGCTTGCAAACAATTCTGGGGTATTGTGTGTAGATTGATGAGGGACAAAACCAATAAAAAATGTTTTATATATAAGGCTGTAACATAAAAAAAATTTGAAAAAGTCAAAGGGTCTGAATACTAATGAACTGTAGGTAGCGATAAAGTGACTAGGCAACAGGATAGATGATAAACAATAGTTAGTAACTGCAAAAAGGGTCAATGCAGATAGTTAAATAGTTAGCCACCACTACTAACAATATAATTGGAGGTAGAAACTGTTCAGGGTCCTGTTGGTTCCAGACTTGTTGCACCGGCATAACTTGCCGTGCAGTAGCAGGGAGAACAGTCTATGAATTGGGTGGCTGGATTATTTGAGAATTTTTAGGGCATTCCTCTGACACCGCCTGGTATAGAGGTCCTGGATAGCAGGGAGCTCAACCCCAGTACTTGGCCATACGCACTACCCTCTGTAGTGCCCTGCGGTCGGATGCCAAGCATTTGCCATACAAAGCGGTGATGCAGAAAGTCAAGATGATCTCAATGGTGCAGCTGTAAAACTTGATGTGAGGGCCCATGCAAAAATGTTCAGCCTCTTGAGGGGGAAGAGGTGTTGTTGTTGTATGTGTTGAATCTTCACAACTGTGTTGGTGTGTGTGGACCATGAACATTTCTTAGTGATGTGGACACAGAGGAACTTGAAACGTGCTCAGCCCTCCGTTTCGTGTAGTCTATGATCACCTCCTTTGTCTTGCTGACGTTGAGCTAGAGGTTGTTTTCCTTGCACCACATTGCCAGGTCACTGACCTCCTCCCTATAGGCCAGGGATGGGCAATTCCAGTCCTCGAGGGCCTGATTGGTGTCACAGATTTGCCCCAGACCCAGCTAACATACCTGACTCCAATAATTAACTAATCATGATCATCAGTTTAGAATGCAATTTGATTAATCACCTGTGTTTGCTAGGGATGGAGACAAAGTGTGAGACCAATCAGGCCCTCGAGGACTGGAGTTGCCCACCCCTGCTATAGGCGGTCTCATCGTTGCCTCTGAACAAGCCAATCCTCGTCATGTCTTTAGCAAACTTAATGATGGTGTTAGAGTCATGCACGGCCACGCAGTTGTGGGTGAACAGGGAATACAGGAGTGGACTAAACATGCACCCTTGAGGAGCCCCCGTGTTGAGGGTCAGCATGGTGGGTGTGTTGTTGCAGGGCACTATGATGTTGAACACTGAGCTGTAGTCAATGAACAGCATTCTCACGTAGGTGCTCTCGTCCAGCTAAAAGATATATAGACTGAAAACTACCTTTAGGTGTTCTCACTCACGCAAGCAAAACCTTGAGACTTCCTTAACATTAGAGATTGCGCACCAGCTGTTAAAACCTCTTAGAGCTCTCTTGAATTTTTTCAACATTTTGTTAAAAATCGCGCAACATTTCAACGTCCTGCTACTCATGCCAGGAATATAGTATATGCATATGATTGTGGATAGAAAACACTCTGAAGTTTCTAAAACTGGTTAAATCATGTCTGTGACTATAACAGAACGTGAACAGCAAGCAAAATCCCAAGAAGAACCTGGTCACAAAAAAATAAAAAATATTCATCCGCCAGTCTCTGAATTGTCTATGGCAAGAGAAAATAGAGAGCGACCAGTTGACAGTTCCTACAGCTTCCACACGATGTCGCCAGTACTGTCAATTTCATTGGATTTAATTATTGGTGGAATGAGAAATAGGCCCTTCCTGTCATCCAGTAACCAGGAAGAGGTTTATGGGAGAGAGACAATGGACAATGATTTCAAGAGTAGCTGCTATTGAATACAGATCGCCCCGTGATCAATTTGATCGATTATTGACGTTTACAAATACCTAAAGTTGGGTTACAAAAGTAGTTTGAAGTGTTTTGTCAAAGTTTATAGGCAACTTTTTTAATTTAAAAAAATGACGTTGAGTTTTGGAAATATGTTTTTTCCTGGATCAGACGGGCTATATAAATGGACATTTTGGGTATACATGGACGGATTTAATCGGAAAAAATACCCAATTGTGATGTTTATGGGACATATAGGATTGCCAACAGAGAAGCTTGTCAAAGGTAATGAATGTTTTATATTTTATTTCTGCGTTTTGTGTTGCGCCGGCTACGCTAATTATTTTGTTTACGTCCCCTTCAGGTATTTCGGAGGTTGCATGCTATCAGATAATAGCTTCTCATGCTTTTGCCGAAAAGCATTTTAAAAATCTGACATGTTGGCTAGATTCACAACGAGTGTAGCTTTAATTCAGTACCCTGCATGTGTGTTTTAATGAAAGTTTGAGTTTTATTGAGTACTATTAGCATTTGGCATTGCGCACTTCCATTTCCTGTTGGCTAGGTGAGACTCTGGCGTCTCAGTGGCTGTAAGAGGTTTTAAGAAAGAGGCACACACCACCTCCCTTAACCTTACCCGAAGCTGTCGTTCGGTCTTGACGATGCATAGAAACAAACAGCTTGATGTATATGATCCATGTCCTTGTTCAGCCACGACTCGGAGAAACAGGATATTACAGTTCTTCAGGTCCCGTTGATAGGACAGTCTCCAACGGAGCACGTCCAGTTTGTTCTCTAGTGATTGCATGTTCGCCAATAGAACGGAGGGTAGAGGCGTAGTGTCGTCACGACGTAGTGTCGTCATGGGGACTGCTCGGTTGCCTCTCTAGCGCCATCTCTTCCTTTTTAAAGTCCCAGGGATGAGGGCCTGGTCCGGGATGAGCAGTGCATCTACAGTTGCTGACTTGTGGAATTCTAAATCTTTATCCAGATAGAGGTTGTTTTTGAAGCTGATTTGATGTCCAGAAGCTATCCTAGGAAATAAGTGTAAATATAAGGTTAAAAGAAATTTGATAATAGAGTTAAAAATCCCCAAACATTGGTCAGGAGCCTGTGTGACTGCAGATATCCATCTCTGCAGTGCCATCTCACACATCTTCAGGTCAAAGGAGATAGGATTGTTAGAAAACAGTAGTATGATCGTTGATTGTGTGTGTGTGTGTGTGTGTGTGTGTGTGTGTGTGTGTGTGTGTGTGTGTGTGTGTGTGTGTGAGAGAGAGAGAGAGAGAGAAGGCGATATGGAAGTGCGGCAGGTTGTTTGACTCCCTGTGGACCATTTAGTAAGCATTTAGTTGGATGGTGTACACCATCTGTACCTTGTACATACGACCAGTAAAAGTTCAACTTTAAAACACAAACCCTCTGTCTTCTAGTCAAGGCTGTGTGCCCTGCATCCTTTTATTTAGACACCAGTGGGAGTGAGAGACGGAACAGCGGCTAATTAGACAGTGGGAGAGATGAGAGGAGGTGTGTGAGTGTGTACTGAAGTGGAAAGGTCTGTGGCGACGTGCCGTACTGAGAACCACCTTAGAGAGAGAGAAAAACATGCTCTGTAGAGTGGACACCTGCCTGTTGGGCCTGGCTGACCCCAGCCGTTAATGAATAGAGATCCAACAAATGGCCAATTAGCGAGCACGCTCGTTAAGTCAACCATTTAACAAACGGCGTGTCACAATGGACTTGCCTCTGATGGCTGCAGCAGACCTATTGATATGGCTGCCTATTAGAGTGCATTAAAGGAAAAAGCATATACACAGTCTCTAAATGAGGTTACTTTAGTTGACTGTATCTACGCTGGGAAATAATATGCCAAACATATTATTAAATACCATGGCGACAACAAGCAACAATACCATAGGTTATATTACATAGATCCAACCAACACACAACACAGGGCATTACAACACAGGGTATTACAACACAGGGTATTACAACACAGGGTATTACATACAGTACAAGTCAAAAGTTTGGACACACATACTCATTCCAGGGTTTTTCTTTATTTTTACTATTTTCTACATTGCATAATAATAGTGAAGACATCAAAACTTTGAAATAACACATATGGAATCATTTAGTAACCAAAAAAAAGTGTTAAACAAATCAAAATATATTTTATATTTGAGATTCTTCAAAGTAGCCACCCTTTGCCTTGATGATGTCACACCCTGACCATAGTTTACTTTGTATGTTTCTATGTTTTGGTTGGTCAGGGTGTGATCTGAGTGGGCATTCTATGTTACATGTCTAGTTTGTCCAGTTCTATGTTCGGCCTGATATGGTTCTCAATCAGAAGCAGGTGTTCGTCATTGTCTCTGATTGGGAACCATATTTAGGTAGCCTGGGTTTCACTGTGTGTTTGTGGGTGATTGTTCCTGTCTATGTGTTTTCACCAGCTAGGCTGTTTAGGTTTTCGTTACGTTCATTACGTCCTTTATTTTGTAGTGTTTGTATTGATTCGTGTTTTACGTTTGTTTATTAAAACATGGATCGAAATCTACACGCTGCATTTTGGTCCGACTCTCCTTCTCATACAGAAAACCGTTACAGAATCACCTACCACCAACGGACCAAGCAGCGTGTCAACAGGCAGCAACAGCAGCGAAAGGAGGAGATACGTAGTAAGGATTTCTGGACATGGGAGGAAATCCTCGACGGGAGAGGACCCTGGGCTAAACCAGGGGAGTGTAGCCGCACCAAGGTGCAGCAGGAGAAGGAACAGAGGCAGCAGCAGCAGGAGCAGCTGCAGTGGGAGAGGCTGTACCACCTGGAGAAATGGACATGGGAGGAAGAACTGGACGGTAAAGGACCCTGGGCTCAGCCAGGAGAATATCGCCGCCCCAAGGAAGAACTGGACGGTAAAGGACCCTGGGCTCAGCCAGGAGAATATCGCCGCCCCAAGGAAGAACTGGAGGCAGCGAAAGCTGAGAGGCGCAGATATGAGGAGGCAGCACGACGTAGCGGATGGAAGCCTGAGAGGCAGCCCCAAAAATGTCTTGGGGGGGGGGGGGCTAACAGGGAGTATGGCTACCCCAGGTAGGAGACCTGGGCAGACTCCCTGTGCTTACCGGGGGGCTAGAGAGACCGGACAGGCACCGTGTTATGCAGTGGTGTGCACGGTGTCTCCAGTGCGGGTGCATTGCCCGGTGCGGTATATTCCAGCTCCGCGTGTCGGCCGGGCTAGATTGAGCGTCGAGCCTAATGCCATGAAGCCGGCTCTAAGCAGCTGGTCCCCAGTGCGTCTCCTTGGGCCGGCTTACATGGCACCAGCCAAAGCGCTCGGTGTCGCCGGTTCGCCTGCATAGCCCAGTGCGGGCTATTCCACCTCGCCGCACTGGCAGGGCGACCTTGAGCATTCAACCAGGTAAGGTTGGGCAGGCTCGGTGCTCAAGAGCTCCAGTGCGCCTGCACGGTCCGGTCTTTCCAGTACCACCTCCACACCCCAGCCCTCCAGTAGCAGCTCCCCGCACCAGGCTTCCTGTGCGTGTCCTCGGCCCAGTACCACCAGTGCCAGCACCACGCATCAGGCCTACAGTGCGCCTCGCCTGTCCAGCGCTGCCGGAGCTTTCCTCCTCTCCAGCGCTGTCGGAGTCTCCCGCCTGTCTAGCGCTGTTAGAGCCTTCCTCCTCTACAGCGCTGCCGGAGTCTCCCGCCTGTTCAGAACTGCCAGTCTGCAAGGAGCTGCCAGTCTGCATAGAGCTGCCAGTCAGCATAGAGCTGCCAGTTTGCAAGGAGCTGCCAGTCTGCAAGGAGCTGCCAGTCTGCAAGGAGCTGCCAGTCTGCATAGAGCTGGCAGTCTGCAAGGAGCTGCCAGTCTGCAAGGAGCTGCCAGTCTGCAAGGAGCCGCCAGTCTGCAAGGAGCCGCCAGAGCTGCCTGTCTGCAGGATGCCGCCAAAGCTGCCAGTTTGCAAGGAGCCGCCAGAGCTGCCAGTCTGCAAGGAGCCGCCAGAGCTGCCAGTCTGCAAGGAGCCGCCAGAGCTGCCAGTCTGCAAAGAGCCGCCAGAGCTGCCAGTCTGCAAGGAGCCGCCAGGGCCGCCAGTCAGCATGGAGCAGCCAGGGCCGCCAGTCAGCATGGAGCAGCCAGGGCCGCCAGTCAGCATGGAGCAGCCAGAGCAGCCAGTCAGCATAGAGCAGCCAGAGCTGCCAGTCAGCATGGAGCAGCCAGTCAGCATGGAGCAGCCAGAGCTGCCAGTCAGCATGGAGCAGCCAGTCAGCATGGAGCAGCCAGAGCTGCCAGTCGACCGGACTCTTCCAGATCTGCCAGTCGACCAGACTCTTCCAGATCTGCCAGTCGACCAGACTCTTCCAGATCTGCCAGTCGACCAGACTCTTCCAGATCTGCCAGTCGACCAGACTCTTCCAGATCTGCCAGTCGACCAGACTCTTCCAGATCTGCCAGTCGACCAGACTCTTCCAGATCTGCCAGTCGACCAGACTCTTCCAGATCTGCCAGTCGAACAGACTCTTCCGGATCTGTCAGTCGACCAGACTCTTCCAGATCTGCCAGTCGACCAGACTCTTCCAGATCTGCCAGTCAACCAGACTCTTCCAGATCCGCCAGTCAGCCAGGATCCGCCAGCACCGCCAGCCAGCCAGGATCTGCCGGATCCAACTACCTGCCTGAGCTTCCTCTCAGTGCTGAGCTTCCTCTCAGTGCTGAGCTTCCTCTCAGTGCTGAGCTTCCTCTCAGTGCTGAGCTACTCATCAGTCCCGAGCTACCTCTGTCCCGAGCTGTCCTTCTGTTCCGAGCTGCCCCTCTGTCCCAAGCTGTCATTTAGGAGGGTAACCTATCTAGGGACGCTAAGGAGGTGGACTAAAACTATTATGGAGTGGGGTCCACGTCACCGCGGACAGATGCCCACCCAGACCCTCCCCTATAGGTTCAGGTTTTGCGGCCGTAGTCCGCACCTTGGGGGGGGGGGGGTACTGTCACACCCTGACCATAGTTTACTTTGTATGTTTCTATGTTTTGGTTGGTCAGGGTGTGATCTGAGTGGGCATTCTATGTTACATGTCTAGTTTGTCCAGTTCTATGTTCGGCCTGATATGGTTCTCAATCAGAGGCAGGTGTTCGTCATTGTCTCTGATTGGGAACCATATTTAGGTAGCCTGGGTTTCACTGCGTGTTTGTGGGTGATTGTTCCTGTCTATGTGTTTTCACCAGATAGGCTGTTTAGGTTTTCGTTACGTTCATTACGTCCTTTATTTTGTAGTGTTTGTATTGATTCGTGTTTTACGTTTGTTTATTAAAACATGGATCGAAATCTACACGCTGCATTTTGGTCCGACTCTCCTTCTCATACAGAAAACCGTTACAGATGACAGCTTTGCACACCCTTAGCATTCGTTCAACCAGCTTCATTAGGTAGTCACCTGGAATGCAATTCAATTAACAGGCTTGCCTTGTTAAAAGTACATTTGTGGAATATCTTTCCTTCTTAATGCTTTTGAGCCAATCAGTTGTGTGGTGACAAGGTAGGGTTGGTATACAGACAACAAAGACCAAGACAATACTATGGCAAGAACAGCTCAAATAAGCAAAGAGAAATAACAGTCTATCATTAAGACATGAAGGTCAGTCAAAACAGAACATTTCAAAACAGAACATTTCAAGAACTTTGAAAGGTTTTTCAAGTGTAGTCGCAAAAACCATCACATTCTATGATGAAACTGGCTCTCATGTGGACCGACACAGGAAAGGATGCCCAAATAAATGCTTCACAGGGTAACATCTCAACATCAACTGTTCAGAGGAGACTGCGTGAATCAGGACTTTATAGTCTAATTTCTGCAAAGAAACCACTACTAAAGTACACCAATAATAAGAAGAAACTTGCTTGGGCCAAGAAACACGAGCAATGGACATTAGACGGGTGGAAATCTGTCCTTTGGTCTGATGAGTCCAAATTCAAGATTTTTGGTTCCAACCGCCGTGTCTTTGTGAGACGCAGAGTAGGTGAATGGATTATCTCCACATTCAAGGCACACTTACACAGCGATATGCCATCCCATCTGGTTTGCGCTTAGTGGGACTATCATTTGTTTTTTAACAGGACAATGAGCCAACACACCTCCAGGCTGTGTAAGGGCTATTTGACCAAGAAGGAGAGTGATGGAGTGCTGCATCAGATGACCTGGCCTCCACAATCACCCGACCTCAATCCAATTGAGATGGTTTGGGATGAGTTGGACCGCAGAGTGAAGGAAAAGCAGCCAACAAGTGCTCAGCATATGTGGGAACTCCTTCAAGACTGTTGGAAAAGCATTCCAGGTGAAGCTGGTTGAGAGAATGCCAAGAGTGTGCAAAGCTGTCATCAAGGCAAAGGATGTCTACTTTGAAGAATCTAAAATATATTTTAAAAAATTGAACACGTTTTTGTGGGGGGTTATTACATGATTCCATATGTAGGCTACAGACATCAGGAATAGTAGTAGAGGGTTTCTCTAATGTTCTCTTCCTGAGAGAGAGAGAAAGAGAGAGAGAGAGAGAGAGAGATGGAGAGAGAGAGAGAGACAGAGACAGAGAGAGATAGAGAGAGAGAGAGCGAGAGAGAGAGACAGAGACAGAGAGAGAGAGAGAGAGAGATTACTGTCTTTTCTGTTAATTAAATAAATAGGTTATGGTTAATAATTCTACAGATGATAACTACAATGAGTATCCTTGATTACTAGACTAGATAACAGGTACATAGGCTATGACAGTAATCTACTCCTACAGACAAGCATTTCCAACAATAGCTCAATGTATTATTCAAATGATATTCCACAATGTATAAGCTGTGGACAGTTCACTGTGAACCATCTACAGTTATGTGGACCTTATCTTACTGTAAATAATACTGTGGTTGTTTGATAGCCTGCAAGCTGGTTGCAGTGCCGTAAACTAATCTAAATGGTGGTAATTGATTACCAGGAAGGCTTGACTGCTGAATGCTAACAGCTAACATCGCCGTGGATACAGTGGTAAGTATGACTTGCCAGATTGGCAGTGTCCAAGGTGCTGCCAGGGATAATGCATCACAGTTTTCAACACAACACTCCTCTTCCTGAGTGCTTGCATTTCGCTGAACCTTCATTCATTCTCATGTGCTGCTACTGCCATCTAGTGGTTATGTCATTGGTTGCATACAGCCATCTAGTGGCAATGTGATGGATTGCATATTCCCATCTAGTGGCTGTGACCGGTTGCCTACTGCCATCTAGTGGTCATGTGATAGATTGCATATTCCAATCTAGTGGCTCTGTGACAGGTTGCATACTGCCATCTAGTGGTCATGTGATGGATTGCATATTCCCATCTAGTGGCTCTGTGACAGGTTGCATACTGCCATCTAGTGGTCATGTGATGGATTGCATATTCCAATCTAGTGGCTCTGTGACAGGTTGCATACTGCCATCTAGTGGTCATGTGATAGATTGCATATTCCAAATCTAGTGGTCATGTGATAGATTGCATATTCCCATCTAGTGGCTGTGTGACCGGTTGCATACTGCCATCTAGTGGTCATGTGATAGATTGCATACTGCCATTTATTGTGCCACTTTTGACTGGCCTTTTTTGGACAAAAAAGACCAGATCAGCTTCAAAAAACATATTTTTCTATATTTTTCTCTTTCATGAGATACAGATTGTTGTTTGCAACAAATATCATGTTGTTGTTTGAAAATACTCAGACACCTTGACTTTTTTCCACATTTTGTTACATTACAGCTTAAATTCTAAAATGAATAGAAAAAAAAATCCTCATCAATCAATACACAATACCACATAATAAAATAAGCGAAAACAGCTTCAGACATTTTTGCAAACATATTTAAAATAAGAGATATACAGTATTTACATAAGTATTCAGACCCTTTGCTATGATACATGAAATTGAGCTCAGGTGCATCCTGTTTCCATTGATCATCCTTGAGATATCTCTACAACTCGATTGGTGTCCACTTGTGGAAAATTCAATTGATTGGACATGATTTGGAAAGGCACACACCTGTCTATATAAGGTCCTATAGTTGACAGTGCATTTCAGAGCAAAAACCAAGTCATAACGTGGAAGGAATTGTCTGTAGAGCTCTGAGACAGGATTGTGTCGAGGCACAGATCTGGGGAAGGGTACCAAAAAGGTTCTGCAGCATATAAGGTCCCCAAGAACACAGTGGCCTCCATCATTCTTAAATGGAAGAAGTTTGGAACCTCCAAGATACTTCCTAGAGCTGGGCGCCCAGCCATACTGAGCAAATGAGGGAGAAGGGCCTTGGTCAGGAAGGTGGTCATGGTCATGGTCACTTTGACAGATATCCAGAGTTTCTCTGTGGAGATGGGAGAACCTTCCAGAAGGACAACCATCTCTGCAGCACTCCACCAATCAGGCCTTTATGGTAGAGTGTCCTGACAGAAGCCACTCCTCAGTAAAATGCACATGACAGCCCGCTTGGAGTTTGCCAAAAGGCACCTTAAGGACTCTCAGACCACGAGAAACAAGATTCTCTGGTCTGATGAAACCAAGATTGAACCCTTTGGCCTGAATCCCAAGCATCATGTCTGGAGGAAACCTGGCACCATCCCTACGGTGAAGCATGGTGGTGGCAGCATCATGCTGTGGGAACTTTTTTCAGCAGCAGGGACTGGGAGACTAGTCAGGATCGAGGGAAAGATGAACAGAGCAAAGTACAGAGAGATCCTTGATGAAAACCTGCTCCAGAGAGCTCAGGTCCTCAGACTGGGGCGAAGGTTCACCTTCCAACAGGACAATGACCCTAAAAATAGCTGTGCAGCGACGCTCCCATCCTAACCGACAGAGCTTGAGAGGATCTGCAGAAAAGAATGGTAGAAACTCCCCAAATACAGATGTACCAAACTTGTAGCGTGATACCCAAGAAGACTCAACACTGTAATAGCTGCCAACGGTGCTTCAACAAAATCAATGGGTCTGAATACTTTCCAAATACACTGTATTTGTATTATTTATGTTTTTTGTGTTCCCTGACCACAAGACAAACTATTGATACATACGGTAATTTACCTCAAGACAAACTCTTATTCCTATTGATCCATACGGTAATTTACCTCAGGACAAACTATTGATACATACGGTAATTTATCTCAGGACAAACTATTGATATCATACGGTAATTTACCTCAGGACAAACTATTGATACATACGGTAATTTACCTCAAGACAAACTCTTATTCCTATTGATACATACAGTAATTTACCTCAGGACAAACTATTGATACATACGGTAATTTACCTCAGGACAAACTATTGATACATACGGTAATTTACCTCAGGACAAACTATTGATACATACGGTAATTTACCTCAAGACAAACTCTTATTCCTATTGATACATACGGTAATTTACCTCAGGACAAACTATTGATACATACGGTAATTTACCTCAGGACAAACTATTGATACATACGGTAATTTACCTCAGGACAAACTATTGATACATACGGTAATTTACCTCAGGACAAACTATTGATATATACGGTAATTTACCTCAAGACAAACTCTTATTCCTATTGATACATACGGTAATTTACCTCAAGACAAACTCTTATTCCTATTGATACATACGGTAATTTACCTCAGGACAAACTATTGATACATACGGTAATTTACCTCAGGACAAACTATTGATACATACGGTAATTTACCTCAGGACAAACTATTGATACATACGGTAATTTACCTCAAGACAAACTCTTATTCCTATTGATACATACGGTAATTTACCTCAGGACAAACTATTGATACATAAGGTAATTTACCTCAGGACAAACTATTGATACATACGGTAATTTACCTCAGGACAAACTATTGATACATACGGTAATTTACCTCAAGACAAACTCTTATTCCTATTGATACATACGGTAATTTACCTCAGGACAAACTATTGATACATACAGTAATTTACCTCAGGACAAACTATTGATACATACGGTAATTTACCTCAGGACAAACTATTGATACATACGGTAATTTACCTCAAGACAAACTCTTATTCCTATTGATACATACGGTAATTTACCTCAGGACAAACTATTGATACATACGGTAATTTACCTCAGGACAAACTATTGATACATACGGTAATTTACCTCAGGACAAACTATTGATACATACGGTAATTTACCTCAAGACAAACTCTTATTCCTATTGATACATACGGTAATTTACCTCAGGACAAACTATTGATACATACGGTAATTTACCTCAGGACAAACTATTGATACATACGGTAATTTACCTCAGGACAAACTATTGATACATACGGTAATTTACCTCAGGACAAACTATTGATACATACGGTAATTTACCTCAGGACAAACTATTGATACATACGGTAATTTACCTCAGGACAATCTATTGATATATACGGTAATTTACCTCAAGACAAACTCTTATTCCTATTGATACATACGGTAATTTACCTCAAGACAAACTCTTATTCCTATTGATACATACGGTAATTTACCTCAGGACAAACTATTGATACATACGGTAATATACCTCAGGACAAACTATTGATACATACGGTAATTTACCTCAGGACAAACTATTGATACATACGGTAATTTACCTCAAGACAAACTCTTATTCCTATTGATACATACGGTAATTTACCTCAGGACAAACTATTGATACATACGGTAATTTACCTCAGGACAAACTATTGATACATACGGTAATTTACCTCAGGACAAACTATTGATACATATGGTCATTTACCTCAGGACAAACTATTGATACATGTTGTAACTTACACTACAAAAGTACGTGGACACCTGCTCGTCGAACATCTCAATTATTAATATGGAGTTGGCCCCTCTTTTGCTGCTACACCAGCCTCTACTCTTCTGCAGAGGTTTTGCACTAGATGTTGGAACATTCAGCCACAATTGCATGAATGAGGTTGGGCACTGATGTTGGCCGAGTAGGCCTAGCTCACAGTCGGTGTTCCAATTCATCCCAAAGGTGTTTGATGGGGTTGAGGTCAGGGCTCTGTGCAGGCCAGTAAAGTTCTTCCACATTGATCTCAACAAACCATTTCTATAAGGACCTCGCTTTGTGCACGAAGGCATTGTCATGCTGAAACAGGAAAGGGCCTTCCCCAAACTGTTGTCACAAAGTTGGAAGCACAGAATTGTTGTAGCGTTAAACTTTCCCTTCACTGGAACTAAGGGGCTAAGCCCGAAACATGAAAAACAGTCCCATTCCAATATTCTTCCTCCACAAACTTCATAGTTTGCACTATGCATTTGGGAAGGTAGCATTCTCCTGGCATCCGCCAAACCCAGATTCGTCTGTCGGACTGCCAGATTGTAAAGTGTGATTCATCACTCCAGAGAACGTGTTTCCTCTGCTCCAGAGTCTAATGTCAGCGAGCTTTACACCACTCCAGCCTACGCTTGGCATTTTGCATGGTGATCTTAGGCTTGTATGCGGCTGCTCGGCCATGGAAAACCATTTCATGAAGTTCCAGACAAAGAGTTATTGTGCTTAGGTTGCTTCCAGAGGCAGTTTGGAACTCAGTAGTGAGTGTTGCAAGCGAGGAGAGATTATTCTCACACGCTATGCGCTTCAGTGTTCCCATTCTGTGAGCTTGTGTGGCCTACCACTTTGCGGTTGAGCCGTTGTTGCTCCAATACATTTCTACTTCACAATAACAGCACTTACAGTTGACTGGGGCAGCTCTAGCAGGGCAGAAATGTGACGAACTGGCCTGTTGGAAAGGTGGCATCCTATGACGGTGTCACGTTGAAAGTCACTGAGCTCTTCAGTAATGCTATTCTACAGCCAATGTTTGTCTATGGAGTGCTAGATTTTATAAACCTGTCAGCAATGGGTGTGGCTGAAATAGCCGAATCCACTAATGTGAAGGGGTGTCTACATACTTTTGTAAATATAGTGTACCTCAGGACAAAATATTGATACATATAGTAACTTACCTCAGGACAAACTATTGATACATATGGTAATTTACCTTAGGACAAACTCCTTGTTCTGTAGATACAAATGGTAATTTACCTCATGACAAACTATTGATACATGGTAATTTACCCCAGGACAAACTCCCAGTCCTATTGATACACATGGTAATTTACCCCAGGACAAACTCCCAGTCCTATTGATATACATGGTAATTTACCCCAGGACAAACTCCCAGTCCTATTGATACACATGGTAATTTACCCCAGGACAAACTCCCAGTCCTATTGATACACATGGTAATTTACCCCAGGACAAACTCCCAGTCCAATTGATACACATGGTAATTTACCCCCAGGACAAACTCCCAGTCCTATTGATACACATGATAATTTACCCCCAGGACAAACTCCCAGTCCTATTGACACACATGGTAATTTACCCCAGGACAAACTCCCAGTCCTATTGGTACACATGGTAATTTACCCCAGGACAAACTCCCAGTCCTATTGATACATATGGTAATTTACCCCAGGACAAACTCCCAGTCCTATTGGTACACATGGTAATTTACCCCAGGACAAACTCCCAGTCCTATTGGTACACATGGTAATTTACCCCAGGACAAACTCCCAGTCCTATTGGTACACATGGTAATTTACCCTAGGACAAACTCCCAGTCCTATTGATACACATGGTAATTTACCCTAGGACAAACTCCCAGTCCTATTGATACACATGGTAATTTACCCCAGGACAAACTCCCAGTCCTATTGATACACATGGTAATTTACCCCCAGGACAAACTCCCAGCCAAACTCCCAGTCCTATTGATACATATGGTAATTCACCCCAGGACAAACTCCCAGTCCTATTGATACACATGGTAATTTACCCCAGGACAAACTCCCAGTCCTATTGGTACACATGGTCATTTACCCTAGGACAAACTCCCAGTCCTATTGATACACATGGTAATTTACCCTAGGACAAACTCCCAGTCCTATTGATACACATGGTAATTTACCCCAGGACAAACTCCCAGTCCTATTGATACACATGGTAATTTACCCCAGGACAAACTCCCAGTCCTATTGATACATATGGTAATTTACCCCAGGACAAACTCCCAGTCCTATTGATACACATGGTAATTTACCCCCAGGACAAACTCCCAGTCCTATTGATACACATGGTAATTCACCCCAGGACAAACTCCCAGTCCTATTGATACACATGGTAATTTACCCCAGGACAAACTCCCAGTCCTATTGGTACACATGGTAATTTACCCCCAGGACAAACTCCCAGCCAAACTCCCAGTCCTATTGATACACATGGTAATTCACCCCAGGACAAACTCCCAGTCCTATTGATACACATGGTAATTCACCCCAGGACAAACTCCCAGTCCTATTGATACACATGGTAATTTACTACGCAGCAGACCTGTTCCCAATAGGTTCAGGTCAGCTTGGGTTCTGCTGTTAACATTTTATTTTGTGGTTTAAAAAACAAATATGCAACACATGGCATTGGAATCAATAAGGATATTAATCTGAAATGGTTTATTTCAATAAAGTCAATATGAACCTTCCAGGTCTTCACCTGATTACTAGCAGATGATCTATATTCACACATTGCTACTGCATGTCAATGAGGATGAAAAGGGAGATGACGTTACACATTTTTGTCATTTCGCAGATGGTCTTATTCAGAGCAATTTAAAGGGCACATCAAAAGATTGTTCACCTAGTCAGCTCAGGGATTCGAATCAGCAACCTTCCTGGCCCAACGCTCTTAACCCTTAGGCTAACTGCCATCATGAAGAGTACTGCTCATTTTTGTCCTTCATTTGGTTTCATAATAAAGTAAATATTGTATGTTTATGGAAGCCAGACAACAGACATAAGTATCTAGTCTCATATTTGGGTATTTATTATGTTCCCCCTTCCAGCGACAATTCCACTATATGAGAAACATCCACTTCACAGAACAAAATTTATATTTACCCCCGGTATGGGTAAACCAATCATTTAAATTTTGACTGTGTGGAGTCTTTAAAGATGCTAAAACACGCTTTGAAAATTAAATGGTTTTGCTCCGCAGCGCCAGCGAATGAAATGTGCCAGCCTGCCAGCTTAGCCTGCAGGGAGTTCTACTGCAGAAGTAGTCAGAGCGCATTAGACAGAAACAATTGATCAAAACATACTAATTAATCTATGTGTTTTACATTTTTTCATTTCCTGCATCAAATATTGATGACAATAAACGCATTTCTTTTTCAAATGAGGAAGAGGCTATCAAATATTTCTGACACACACCTCATTAAGGGAAAGAAGCCGAGAGCGAGCATTAATTTTTTAAGGGGCAGGATGGATTCACAGTGTAACTGTTATAGCTACCTATAATTGTGCTCTGCATTATGCTAATGCTAAACACTGTGTGTTTATGACTGTATAAAATCAGGACCAAACCCAAACATAGGATCTGTTGGGATACTTAGAAAATGTATCACTCCTTCCTCTGTTCAATTATGTCATTGCTCCTAAGAGGACCGGAAATGTGGTGGAATGAAGGAATTCACTTAATATTTGACCTCACTGAAATAAAAGTCAGGGGTAGCATTCATAAAGCCCTCGGAGTAAGTGTGCTGATATAAGAACAGTTTTGCGTTTTAGACCATAATGAGCTGTGTGTCTGAACTATTTGATAGCCTCTTCCTCATTTGAAAAGCAAAAGCGTTTATTGTCATCAATATTTGATGCAGGAAATTAATATATAAAACACAGATTAAGTAGTATGTTTTGATCAATTGTTTATGTCTTATGTGCTCTGAATACTTCTGCATTATACAGTACATATTTAAGTAAATAAGGTATTTCTGTTTTTTAAATTTGCAAAGAAATTCTACAAACCTATTTTCACTTTGTCATTATGGGGTATTGTGATATCATTATGGGGTATTGTGATGTCATTTTGGGGTATTGTGATGTCATTATGGGGTATTGTGCGTAGATTGACAGTGATCCATGACAGTAAAGGCTATATGGATACTCCTGACCTGCAAACCCATATTTAATTTCAGAATTTGTTCAAATTAGGTTAAGGTAAGGGTACATTTTAAGTTTTGGTTAGACGTTTTTCAGGTCTGTAGTGTCCTTATAGCCTCTCCCATATGTGGCACAACATGGAGTAAAGCAACTGTTTTAATGAACCACCGGTAACTTCATGACAGTAATGGGATGGCATAAATTCCATGCTAGAATAGGCTACGTTTTAGGATTTCATTAGCCTACTGCGTCACGCATTGCAAAACCTGTAGAGGCCCATGGCCCACTATTATTGTAGGATACTATTATTCATACATCTAGTCTCGATTTGTATTATTTCAGCCTCAGAGCAACGCGCCTTCCGCTTGTAGGTGGTCTTGGCTCGCAGTGAGTGCTGATATGATGACTCATTCTCCCGTCAGCGTCAGCCGGTGTCTCTAGCGCTTCACGTGGTGAGTCACCGGTCCCGAGGACAAGGACACTAGTGACGAACATAACAACGAGCACAGGGAGAGCCAGGGAAATACCGGGAAAAGAGGGGTGGCTGCAAACGAGGTCAGAGAGTGACGTGGACTATCAAGCACAAGAACATCACATAATAATGTCCAGAATGGAGCAAATGGAATGGCATCAAACACCTGGAAACCGTGTGTTTGATGTATTTCATACCATTCCATATATTTCGTCATTACGAGCCCGTTCTCACCAATTAAGGTGCCACCAAGCCATTATAGTTGGAAGTTGGAAGATAAATCATTGACAAGGTGAGGTGTGGCGGGCATACCCTTGGTTGTTGCATTTTGACTACGAATAAAGCTATGACCTATGACATTTTTAAAGATGTTCAGGTATATCAAACAGTATCCTTTATCAGTAGGGCTAATTCATTATTAAAACAGGCATTTGTTAATGGGTATTGAGCTGAGAGATCGCAAATGAAGTAGCGTCAGCCTTGGTAATTCATTGTACAAACAGCAGAGGGCGGTTGGCCCTCATTGATATCAGAAAGTCCGAGCGGTCGCCAGCTCCCGAAGACAGATGGCTTTGTAGTCACGTGGGTCGCGCGTCAGGCAGGCTAATCAGAAAGTGACGGAAAAGCCAAAATATCACTTGTTAGGTTGTCATTCCCAACTTCAGGTAACTTCTACTTGAGGTTCAACCGCACTACCCAGCCTACCTCTTTAAATCATCAATTCATGTATAAACTCAAAACCCTAACCTTTCACAAACACATACTGTGGACAGAAAGACCCACTAAAGGAGTACACCATATTTGGCCAAGATGATGGCTGACCCTCGTCCAACCTGTAGATACTTAAACTGCAAATAAATAGGCTACTTGAGAGGAAGTGTTTGATGTGAAGCTTACTTATTAGTCCCATTGCTCCACGGGGAATATAGGTTGACAACTCTCCATAGCACTCCGTTCTGGGCAGTCTTCTCCAGGGGGCTCATTTATCAAAGACGACTGCGCCAGTTTTTGTGCAAAGGTTAGTATTTATCTTTGTTGAACTTGAAGGGAAAGTGTATCTACTATTCT
Source organism: Oncorhynchus mykiss (assembly GCF_057628025.1). NCBI lineage: Eukaryota > Metazoa > Chordata > Actinopteri > Salmoniformes > Salmonidae > Oncorhynchus > Oncorhynchus mykiss. The sequence goes on along the minus strand of NC_143051.1, from coordinate 12,190,474 downwards.
AAGCTATGATATTGTTTTAAGATGGTCAAACTAAGGATCATGTAGATATTGGATTTAGAATTTTAGGACCCTTCAGGTATAAAATAGTAAACAATTTGAAGAAACATTGAATTTGGCCTTACCGCTATGAGCCCATAGAAACGCATTGAGTAACAGATTCATACATGGAAAAACAGTCCCCAAAAAATCTTAAGGGATTTGGAGGTGTCTGTCCCCTCACATTGAGGATGTCAAATTGAAGACCGACCTTGGTACTGCAGGTGTTACGATTGGGTTAGGTGAAAAGGTTAGCTAACACGCAAAGTATACTTATAAAGTAGCATGCGTTTACAAAGTTGCTAAAATTGTCTGTGGAGATTCGAACGCACAACCTTTTGGGTTGCTAGATGTTTGCATTATACACCAAACCACCCTCCTTTCGTTTATTCCTTAAATCAGTAATGCCAAGCTCTACCAATCAGGTTCGCTCCAGCTGTCCTAGTCATGCTCGCTCCTCGTTTATTGATATAATAAACATCTTTAACCACTAACCTATCGTAAGTTTGTGAGAAGCTGATCCATCAAGTCAATTGATTAAGGCATAATTCTGTCATAATTTTTCAAAACACTGTCACTTGTTGATATTTTGCTAACATTAAAGGCAATATGGATCAGGAGACAATGGCCCGTGCTTAAATTATTTTATACCACGTCATCAGTTTTGACATTTTCCCCATCCGTCTCTCCTGTAACTTCTCCCAGGCTAACACACAAGACTAGCTAGCGTGATGCTTCAAACCTGTCATTTAGACACTAAATGGGCTAAGAAACTGACATGTTTGGAACCGTAAACTCCCCTACAACCGAGGAACACTGTGTACATTTTTGTAATTTTATTACTTGCTTTGCACAAAATCACGTTGTTGATTACTCTGCAAAACATGGTCGGATTGGGTTGTTTGTTGTTGTTGGGGGGGGGGGGTCATCCTCCACATTAGAAACGTGCAGGCTTCACTACTTATGAAAGCATGTGTATGTTGCACAAGACAGTTTGATAAATCCTAGTAATTTGTTGCGCATGCAAATCCTAGACTCTCCATGCGCGCCAGAATTTAAGACATTTACGCAGTTTATAAAGGCCCCCAGCTGTTTACACCCCATGGTGGTTTTCCATACATTAGCCTGAAGCTCCGGGCCTCCCAAGTATTTGTCGAATGTCCTCTGTTCCTTTTGACTTGTGGGTAACATTTGAGTCATTTAGCACACACACACACGCTTATCCAGAGCATGTAGGGTTAAGTGCTGTGCTCAAGGGCACAGACAGATTTTTCACCTAGTCAGCTCAGGGATTTGAACCAGCAACCTTTCGGTTACGGGCTCAATGCTCTTAACCGCTTGGCTACCTGCCGCACGTTCAGGATAGAGCTTGCCTGGTGATGAGACGTGATCCATATCAAATAGATGATTGATACATTTGCCATGATAGCGTGACTCCTCAATTCCTCATGCCACAAAATGTTATGCAGGAATGGAAAAGACAAGTAGACCAAACAAAATATAGGTGGTGGTTTCAAATGCTCTAAAATGTGGAAAAGGTGAGGAAACATCATACAAAGTAAATCTTATTTCCATTTCTTTATTTCTTTTAAAACCAATAGGAATTGAGGATATCTTCAAAATGGGTAAGATGATAAAAAAGAAACTGACCATTTGCTTTCTTTTCCTTCAGAGTGAGACTAGGGATTAACGGTTGAGATCATTGTGTGTGTGCGCGCATGTGTGTGTGTGCATGCACAGTCATTGTAGGAAAGTCCTATTGGAAACCCAGTAAGCAGCCTTGGTGAATGGAAAAAAAGTACCTACAGTAAAGACTAGCCAAGTGTCTTCATGTGAAACTGGCTCTGTGTGTGATGGTCATAAGGGGGTTTGGGGTCTTTTCCGAGGTGGACTGAATATTGCACTCCTGCAAGATTGTATTTAATAATTTTAAGAAAATGAAAACATGGCTCTAGAATAAAATGAGAAACAGAAAAGTGTCCTTGCCCCCAACCCCAGACTGCCTTGCTAGTTACAGCCAGTGAATAAATACAGCGGACATATTTAAAACCCAGCCAACCCAGTAATTAAAAAGTGACATCAAGCAAGTGGGGTAGAGAGAAAAACGTTACTGCATTTTCAGAGATTTTGTGTTGTACAAAAATACATCAATAGCCAAATGGACAGTAATTTGTCATTTTTCTTCTAATGTGCTGAAGGGTTTACAAACATTTTAAAAAAAGGTACATAACCCTGGGCAAATCCATAATTCATATCATTAATAGAAAAATAAACAAATCGTCAATATTGATACCATTTTAACATTTGTAGATTTGGTTTGTTAAACTCCCATGTAGGTGTAAAAAATAAAGAGCTATCCCATGATTCAAAGCTGAAAATAAAAATGCTGAAAAAATTATGTGCCCGTGTTATGACACTGGTAACTTGGAGGCGGGCCTATATCTGTGTGCGTTGACCTTCTTGTTCATTGGTTCGGCTGGTTGGACCCCTAGGTTTGCATTCATTCAAATGTAATCATTCGCTCGTTGATTAATTGATTCTGTGATCAATTAGCCATGTCTCAGTGGTAACAAATCACAATAATTACTGATAGTTCTCTCTCCCCTTGGTTGGAATAAGGTTGTTCCCACTAGCTGCTGTATTCTTGAGACGCTGCACACAGACACTTTACTGGACACAACAGTTGGGGCCGTTGGCATCCTTGAACCGCAGACGCATCTTGGGTCTGTATTTCTCCAGGTAAAGAAGCTGCTTGGAGTTGAATGCTCCACGTCTCTTCCTGAGGGGAGGGAGGAAAAACAACAAAGTGGTCTCATAATGTCACAAGAGACCATGCAGCACATATGCAACAATATCCACACAAATCAATATGTGCCCTGGGCAAATTCTAACAAACTAATGAAGAGAATACATGACAGTACATGTTTGACAGCACAGAAACATTGGTTAGGCTCCATGCCCTGTGTGGAACAGTGGTGGCTAATGGCACTTAAAATCGGAGGGACAGGCTCATAGTAACAGCTGGAATGGAACAGTATCTAACATGTGTTTGATATCATACAAGCCTCCCCCACCTCCCTTACCAGCCTCCATTGGTGTGGAAGTTAGTGGTACTTACTGTCGTATGAACTGCACCGCATCCTCATACTTCATCCCAGTTTCAATCAGCGCTAAGGCCACCATGACTGGAGCTCTACAGCACAGACAATATATATATATATATCAATAAATGAGCAAGCAACAAATACCAGCCAGCATGGGTGGGGATGTAATGTAAAGCATGCTGTGTCATGGTTATGTAGGTAGCAGGGTAGGGATGTAATGTAAAGCATGCTGTGTCATAGTTATGTAGGTAGCAGTGTAGTGTAAAGCATGCTGTGTCACGGTTATGGAGGTAGCAGTGTAGTGTAAAGCATGCTGTGTCATGGTTATGTAGGTAGCAGTGTAGTGTAAAGCATGCTGTGTCATGGTTATGTAGGGATGTAGTGTAAAGCATGCTGTGTCATGGTTATGTAGGTAGCAGTGTAGTGTAAAGCATGCTGTGTCATGGTTATGTAGGGATGTAGTGTAAAGCATGCTGTGTCATGGTTATGTAGGGATGTAGTGTAAAGCATGCTGTGTCATGGTTATGTAGGTAGCAGTGTAGTGTAAAGCATGCTGTGTCATGGTTATGTAGGGATGTAGTGTAAAGCATGCCGTGTCATGGTTATGTAGGTAGCAGTGTAGTGTAAAGCATGCCGTGTCATGGTTATGTAGGGATGTAGAGTAAAGCATGCTGTGTCATGGTTATGTAGGTAGCAGTGTAGTGTAAAGCATGCTGTGTCATGGTTATGTAGGGATGTAGTGTAAAGCATGCTGTGTCATGGTTATGTAGGTAGCAGTGTAGTGTAAAGCATGCTGTGTCATAGTTATGTAGGTAGCAGTGTAGTGTAAAGCATGCTGTGTCATGGTTATGTAGGTAGCAGTGTAGTGTAAAGCATGCTGTGTCATGGTTATGTAGTGATGTAGTGTAAAGCATGCTGTGTCATGGTTATGTAGGGATGTAGTGTAAAGCATGCTGTGTCATGGTTATGTAGGGATGTAGTGTAAAGCATGCTGTGTCATGGTTATGTAGGTAGCAGTGTAGTGTAAAGCATGCCGTGTCATGGTTATGTAGGTAGCAGTGTAGTGTAAAGCATGCCGTGTCATGGTTATGTAGGTAGCAGTGTAGGGATGTAGTGTAAAGCATGCTGTGTCATGGTTATGTAGGTAGCAGTGTAGTGTAAAGCATGCTGTGTCATGGTTATGTAGGGGTGTAGTGTAAAGCATGCCGTGTCATGGTTATGTAGGTAGCAGTATAGTGTAACGCATGCTGTGTCATGGTTATGTAGGGGTGTAGTGTAAAGCATGCTGTGTCATGGTTATGTAGGTAGCAGTGTAGTGTAAAGCATGCTGTGTCATGGTTATGTAGGTAGCAGTGTAATGTAAAGCATGCTGTGTCATGGTTATGTAGGGGTGTAGTGTAAAGCATGCTGTGTCATGGTTATGTAGGGGTGTAGTGTAAAGCATGCTGTGTCATGGTTATGTAGGGGTGTAGTGTAAAGCATGCTGTGTCATGGTTATGTAGGTAGCAGTGTAGTGTAGTGTAAAGCTGAGACACAGGCCTGGGAAACCCACAGGGGGTGGCCTGGGTTCACTGCAACCCCGCTGGGGCATCACATTCACACACAAAGTGTGATAAGTGTTACTGTAAGCAAACCTCTCAAGAAGAAAAAAATGCACCGCAACTTAAAAAAATCCCAGACAGACTGCCCGGAATGTCAAAACTCAAAGCTGACAGAGCATTCTTGTGTGGGTTTTCAGAGAGAAGGAGAGAAGAGGGAGAGGAGGGACAGTGATAGGGGGAATATGAGAACGAGCACCCTTTTGTGCATTCCAGGGTTTCCGTTAGGAAAATGTGGAGCTGGACAACTTGACTGGGAAGAATGAAGTGGCCATTTGAGAAATGTGGACCTATAACGCGCACACGGAAAGTATTCAGATGTCTTCTTTCCCACAGCCTTATCCTAAAATGGATTTAAAAAAAGAGATTTTTTACAATCTACACACAATTCCCCATAATGACAAAGCGAAAACAGGTTTAGAATTTTTTTTGCAAATGTATGTTTAAACTCAGCAAAAAAAATGAACATCCTCTCACTGTCAACTGCGTTTATGTTCAGCAAACTTAACGTGTGTAAATATTAGTATGAACATAAGATTCAACAACTGAGACAAACTGAACAAGTTCCACAGACATGTAACTAAAATACATGGAATAATGTGTCCCTGAACAAAGCGGGTGTCAAATCAAAAGTTAGTCAGTATCTGGTGTGGCCACCAGCTGCATTAAGTACTGCAGTGCATCTCCTCCTCTGACATTCCTGTCTTGCAGGAAATCACGCACAGAACGAGCAGTATGGCTGGTGACATTGTCATGCTGGAGGGTCACGTTAGGATGAGCCTGCAGGAAGGGTACCACATGAGGGAGGAGGATGTCTTCCCTGTAACGCACAGCGTTGAGATTGTCTGCAATGACAACAAGCTCAGTCCGATGATGCTGTGTAACACCGCCCCAGACCATGACGGACCCTCCACCTCCAAATCGATCCCGCTCCAGAGTACAGGCCTCGGTGTAAATGCCTTCGACGATAAACAGAAATCCGACAATCGCCCCTGGTGAGACAAAACCGCGACTCATCAGTGAAGAGCACTTTTTGCCAGTGCTGTCTGGTCCAGCGATGGTGGATGTGCCCATAGGCGACTTTGTTGCCGGTGAGGACCTGTCTACAACAGGCCTACAAGCCCTCAGTCCAGCCTCTCTCAGCCTATTGCGTACAGTCTGAGCACTGATGGAGGGATTGTGCATTCCTGGTGTAACTCGGGCAGTTGTTCTTGCCATCCTGTATCTGTCCCACAGGTGTGATGTTCGGGTTTTCCGATCCTGTGCAGGTGTTGTTACACATGGTCTGCCACCGTGAGGACGATCAGCTGTCCGTCCTGTCTCACTGTAGTGCTGTCTTAGGCGTCTCACTGTAGTGCTGTCTTAGGCGTCTCACTGTACGGACATTGACATTTCTTGCTCAGGTCACATTTGCAGTCCTCATGCCTCCTTGCAGCATGCCTAAGGCACGTTCACGCAGATGGGCAGGGACACTGGGCATCTTTCTTTTAGTATTTTTCATAGTCAGTAGAAAGGCCTCTTTAGTGTCCTAAGTTTTCATAACTGTGACCGTAACTTCTCTAGGCTCGATGGGACGCTATCCGGACGTGAAAATACCTCCCTCTAGCCTAGAGGTTCATTGCCTACCGTCTGTAAGCTGTTAGTATCTTAACGACCGTTCCACAGGTGCATGTTCATAAATTGTTTATGGTTCATTGAACAAGCATGTGAAACAGTGTTTAAACCCTTTACAATGAAGATCTGTGAAGTTATTTGGACTTAAAATAATTACCTTTGAAAGACAGGGTCCTGAAAAAGGGACGCTTCTTTTTTTACTGAGAGATATAAATATATAGTATTTCAGACCCTTTGCTATGAGAATCGAAGTTGAGCTCAGGTGGATCCTGTTTCCATTGATCATCCTTGAGATGTTTCTAAAACTTGGGAGTCCACCTGTGGTAAATACAATTGATTGGACATGATTTTGAAAGGCACACACGTCTATATAAGGTCCCACAGTTGACAGTGCATGTCAGAGCAAAAACCAAACCATGATGTCGAAGGAATTGTCTGTAGAGCTCCGAGACAGGATTGTGTCGAGGCACAGATCTGGGGAAGGGTACCAAAAAAAATGTCTGCAGCATTGAAGGTCCCCAAGAACACAGTGGCCTCCATCATTCTTAAATGGAAGAAGTTTGGAACCACCAAGAATTCCTAGAGCTGGCCGCCCAGCCAAACTGAGCAATCGAGAGAAAAAGGCCTTGGTCAGGGAAGTGACAAGAACCCAATGGACACTGACATACAACCATCTCTGCAGCACTCCACCAATCAGGCCTTTGTGGCCAGACAGAAGCCACATGACAGCCCGCTTGGTATTTGCCAAAATGCACCTAAAGGACTCTGACCATGAGAAACAAGATTCTCGGGTCTGATGAAACCAAGATTGAACTCTTTGGCCTGAATTCCTCCAGACATGACGCTTGGCAACCTGGCATGGTGGCGGCTGCATACTGTGTGGATGTTTTTCAGGAACTGGGAAAATCGTCAGGATCGAGGGAAAGGAACAGAGAAAAGTACAGAGATCCTTAACGAAAACCTACTCCAGAGCGCTCAGGACCTCAGACTGGGGCGAAATTTCACCTTCCAACAGGACAACGACCCTAAGCACACAGCCAAGACGACACATGAGTAGCTTTAGAACAAGTCTCAATGTCCTTGAGTGGCCAAGCCAGTGCGCAGACTAACATCTCTGGAGAAACCTGAAAATAGCTGTGCAGCAACACTCCCAATCCAACCTGACAGAGCTTGAGGATCTGCAGAGAATAATGGGAGAAACTCCCCAAATACAGATGTGCCAAGCTTGTAGCATCATACCCAAGAAGACTCGAGGCTGTAATCGCTGCCCAAAGCTGCTTCAACAAAGTACAAGGTCTGAATACTTCTATAAACGTGATCAGTTTTTTTATTTTTTTTATTTTTATTTTGCATAAATGAGAGAAAAAATCTTAGTGTTTTTGTTTATGGGGTAGTGTTTATAGATTGACAAAAACAAACAATTGAATCCATTTTAGAATAAGGCTTTAACGTAACAAAATGAGTTAAGTCAATACTTTGGGTGCATAAAACCATTAGGGATTCTACCCACGTTGCGCAGAATGACAGAAATCACATTTTGATTATGGTAATTTAGCTAAACAGAAAATGCAACTCCTGTAATGATCAGCCAATAAAACATCATTTTCAAACTAATTTGCGGGGAAACACCATTGTAAACAGAGCACCTGATGCAAACAGTTCCATATGTGTCAGATACATCTGTCAGAAACTTAGTGTGGGAATCTAAATAGGCAACAACTACAATGGGTTGCTAATATGACTAAGATTGGGCCTTTGGCTTCTGGACAATGAAAGTTGATATGAAAACCAATAGCAATTAACTTTTTGAGTTTGTATTTATTTTTATAGGGACAGTGCACATTAATCAACGTTTCAGTAAAAGTGCCAGTTTTAGCCAACCGGCTAATTTTCAACCACAGTCCCTGGGCAGGTTTTTAAAAACAATTACAATACAATCAATGAGCAGTGAGCAAACGCAGAGCAACATAGCATGCAGACAGAGAACATGGGACATAGCATGCAGACAGAGCAACACGGGACATAGAATGCAGACAGAGAAACACGGGACATAGCATGCAGACAGAGGGACACGGGACATAGCATGCAGACAGAGAAACATGGGACATAGCATGCAGACAGAGAAACACGGGACAGAGAATGCAGACAGAGCAACACGGGACATAGCATGCAGACAGAGAAACATGGGACAGAGAATGCAGACAGATAAACATGGGACAGAGAATGCAGACAGAGAAACATGGGACAGAGAATGCAGACAGAGAAACATGGGACAGAGAATGCAGACAGAGAAACATGGGACAGAGAATGCAGACAGAGAAACATGGGACAGAGAATGCAGACAGAGAAACATGGGACAGAGAATGCAGACAGAGAAACATGGGACAGAGAATGCAGACAGAGAAACATGGGACAGAGAATGCAGACAGAGAAACATGGGACAGAGAATGCAGACAGATAAACATGGGACAGAGAATGCAGACAGAGAAACATGGGACAGAGAATGCAGACAGAGAAACATGGGACAGAGAATGCAGACAGAGAAACATGGGACAGAGAATGCAGACAGAGAAACATAGCACAAAAAGATAAACCCCATAAAAGCAACAAAGTGTTCCCACACCTCACAAGCTACAGACAACAGACAACATGGAAAGCAGCTAGGGATTATGTTCACAAAAAAATCTGACCTTTAGCCTTGTCTTCATGTTTTTGTGAAAGTGTGATAGGTGGTGCAGTTGTGTGTGTCTGATGGCAGTGTATTCCAGACATGGAAAGGCATGGCATAGGAGTAAGTTTTTATAAAATAATTGCCTTTCTATGGTCAGATTTTGCCTAGGCTACTTTAACGCAAGCCATGCCTAATAATGAAGTAAAACAATGAAGTATATGTTTTCAAAATGCATACTACCTCCAGCTCACATTGCACAGTGGTGGGTGATGTGCTGATAGCCTGCCTACCATTGCCTTTGCACTTGAATGGCGAATCGGAGGCGCACTTCAATTACCAGTTGAGAAATAAAAATAGTGGCTCTCTTCAAATCATGGCCATAAAAACTGTTTTTAACATACAATTGCATTTAGAATGGTTGCGCAATGACTGGGCTTATAAAAACAGCAGTAGCGCTGTCTGACAAGATATTCCACTCAAAGTAAGCGCTATATGCTAAAGTAAGCGCTATATGCTAAAGTAAGCGCTATATGCTAAAGTAAGCGCTATATGCTAAAGTAAGCGCTATATGCTAAAGTAAGCGCTATATGCTAAAGTAAGCGCTATATGCTAAAGTAAGCGCTATATGCTACGCGCGTATCATTAACATGACGACTAATGAAAATCTTAAATGTGGCTAATTAACCTATAGACCAATAAGCATGACGGTCAAATGTATTTACATCCACTGATATTTACATCAATTAATAAAATGACTTAGCAACAGGATTGTTTTTTTGACTAGCCGACAGCAACCTTATTTAAAATCGGCTTTTAACGTATCGCTGAATACCGGCAATTACCGGCTAACGGAAACCCTGGCAGACACGAGATAGAAAGTGAGAAGGTGCAAGAGAGTGAGTGAAAGAGAGAGAGGGAAAAACTGTAGAAAAACAACCACTAACAACTCCTCCCACGCCCTGAGTCTCTAAAGGCTGTGGCTGGCTGGTGTGAATAAGACCATCAGAATGCTGCCGGCCCTGAGGATTGCAGTAAACACAGCACCAGGAGATTAAAGAGCCCACAGCAATGTGTGTGTGTGTGTGTGTGTGTGTGTGTGTTTGTTTTACTATCCATGTGGGCACCAGAAGTCCCCACAAGGATAGTCAAAAAAGGACCATTTGGACAAGTGGGGACGTTTCGCTGGTCCCCACAAGGAAACAAGCACACCTGATTCAAGTTGTCAACTAATCATCAGGGTCTCAATGAGTTGAATCAGGTATGTTTGTCTGGGGCTACAACAAAAATGTGTACTGTTGGGGAGGACTGGAGGTGGGCTGTTGGGGAGGACTGGAGGACTGGAGGGCTGGAGGTGGGCTGTTGGGGGTGGGCTGTCGGGGGTGGGCTGTCGGGGGTCTAAGCAATGCACTGAATCAATGACCCTGGACAGGCGTGAGTAGTGTGGAGCCCGTCTTGGCAGACTGCGGGAGGGGATCTCTATGGCAGGGGTGTCAAACTCATTCCATGGAGGGCTGTTTTTCTTTTTCTATTAAATTAAGACCTAGAGTACAGGGGAGAAGCGAAAACCCGCAGACACACAGCCCTCTGTGGAATGGTGTACAGCAGCACACCCTGGAGAACCGGGCTAACAGGGAGAGAGGATGAGGAGGCTAAAGCTAAAATCACACAGAAGCTATAGAGAGAGGATGAGGAGGCCAAAGCTAATCACACAGAAGCTATAGAGAGAGGATGAGGAGGCCAAAGCTAATCACACAGAAGCTATAGAGAGGATGAGGAGGCTAAAGCTAATCACACAGAAGCTATAGAGAGGATGAGGAGGCCAAAGCTAAATCACACAGAAGCTATAGAGAGAGGATGAGGAGGCTAAAGCTAATCACACAGAAGCTATAGAGAGAGGATGAGGAGGCTAAAGCTAATCACACAGAAGCTATAGAGAGGATGAGGAGGCCAAAGCTAATCACACAGAAGCTATAGAGAGAGGATGAGGAGGCTAAAGCTAATCACACAGAAGCTATAGAGAGAGGATGAGGAGGCTAAAGCTAATCACACAGAAGCTATAGAGAGGATGAGGAGGCTAAAGCTAAATCACACAGAAGCTATAGAGAGAGGATGAGGAGGCTAAAGCTAATCACACAGAAGCTATAGAGAGGATGAGGAGGCCAGAGCTAATCACACAGAAGCTATAGAGAGAGGATGAGGAGGCTAAAACATACTCTAACCTGGAGAACCAGTATGACAAAGCAAGACAGAGGCCAACACTAACAGAGAATGAATCCAGCGCATACACCAGAGAAAAAGACTAGCAGGATAGCTTAACAGACAGTGGTGCCGACAGCAGAGAAGCTAGCTATAAAGTGGGGATGAGAATAGCCGGTAGAACCACAGAAGCACCAGTCTATTGCTAGCAGGTTAATAGACAGAGAGAGATTGATAAGACATGTAGGCTAAAGAGAGAAGCCAACAGAGCAGATTGTGGAACCTGGAGACCACAGAGAACCAGGCTTAACATGAAACATTGTAATCAAGGCCACTTACACTCATTAAACTCACCTGGCCCACTTAGACACACACAGGTTAACACACTCACCGACCCAGCCCCGCCACACAGTGCACGGCAATACAGCAGCCAGGCTCGCCTCTGAACTTGGTCTTAAGCAGGTTCAACCAGTCGTCCACTATCTTGGTGGGGGGCGGGGCACCATCATCAAAGGGCCAGTCCTGCAGAGGAAGAGGGACAAGAACATCAACATGGATCAAACCAAGGGCTGGGAGTTCATTTAAGGGCTGGGTACTAAGCTAACATATGGAATTGTTTAAAGATGGTCTTACCATAGATAATTTAGCAATTTGATTTGACATTTTCAGAACCCTTTAAGTATAAAAATATACATTTAAATTGAATAAAATATTTAATTTGGCCTTCCCTACTATAGGCCATAGAAACACATTGAATCATTTTCATAAAATGGCAAAAAAAGTCAAAATGAATAATGTGAAATAAGGTTTTGAAGTGTGTCCTATATCTAGGAGATGAAGGACCCTGCCTTTCAAGGGTAATTCTTAATCCAAAAGACTTCACAGATCTTCATTGTAGAAGGGCTTGAACACTGTTTCCCATGCTTGTTCAATGAACCGTTAAACAATGAATGAACATGCACCTGTGGAACGGTCATTAAGATACTAACAGCTTACTAACAGCTTTTGTCTCACCAGGGGTGATGGTCAGATTTATCGTGGAAGGAATGAGCGTTACACCGAGGCCTGTACTCTGGAGCGGGATTGATTTGGAGGTGGAGGGTCCATCATGGTCTGGGGCGGTGTGTCACAGCATCATCGGACTGAGCTTGTTGTCATTGCAGGCAATCTCAACGTTGTGTGTTACAGGGAAGACATCCTCAGGGAAGACTTCCTCCTCCCTCATGTGGTACCCTTCCTGCAGGCTCATCCTGACATGACCCTCCAGCATGACAATACCACCAGCCATATTGCTCGTTCTGTGCGTGATTTCTTGCAAGACCGGAATGTCAGTGTTCTGCCATGGCCAGCGAAGAACTCGAATCTTAATCCCATTGAGCACGTATCGGACCTGTTGGATCGGAGGTTGAGGGCTAGGGCCATTCCCCCCCAGAAATGTCTGGGAACTGTCAGGTGCCTTGGTGGAAGAGTGGGGTAACATCTCACAGCAAGAACTGGCAAATCTGGTGCAGTCCATGAGGAAAATATGTATTGCAATACTTAATGCAGCTGGTGGCCACACCAGATACTGACTGTTACTTTTGATTTGGACATATTATTACATTTCTGTTAGTCACATGTCTGTGGAACTTGTTCAGCTTTTGTCTCAGGTTGTTGAGTCTTATGTTCATACTAATATTTACACATTAAGTTTGTTGAGTTTATAAGAAAACTAAGGAAATATCTTTGTTTGCTCAAAACTACCGCCATACTTCCATTTGTTTGTGGGGGTTACCTTCTGCTTAGTCTTGTGACATTTGTGGGGGTCATAGAGCAAAACGGTGAACTCCATCATGTTTGTGAGAGTCTCGCCTTTCCATAAAGGGGTCATAATAGTTTTATAAGCCAAACTGTTTGGATGCTACAGACATTGTTGTGAGAAGGCCAATTTTCAGGAAGTCTCATGGTCTGACAAACACCGCTGAAACACGGCCACCTTCCACGGAAGCCCGCCATAGGCTGCTGCGGTGGATGGAGACGCAACCCCATCTCTATCTTAAATAGACAGACGTATTTATTAACGTTACCTAGATTGACCCACGGGTGAGTCAGACTTAAAGATTAACCAATGCAAAGCTCAAAGGCAGTGCAGGATTCAAAGCCTGATTGAAGCAGAGCAGCTGTATCATGTGTGTCTAAGTTGGGAAGCTTGATATGCTGAAGTACTGTGTGTGTGTGTCCTGGCAGACAGCCTGACCATCTGAGCCTCTGTACTTGTGCTGACTCAGTCTCAGCTATGGCTTCGCACATCTCGCTCTCCCATATCATCCTCTGCCTGTCGCAGCCTTCTCTCTCTCTCTCCGCCTGTCCTATGATATCATGGGCCAGTTTTATGTAGGCAACTGTCACAGATCCTGTTTCATATTTGAAAAGTGACAAAGACAAGAACTGAAAGGGTTGTGTTACTAATTGCTTTTCACTGTAGTTTGCCAATCAGAAATGCTTTCAAGATTCTGATATCCTTCTCAAACATTTAATCCAATGCATCGGAGAGTGACAGGCAGAATGGGGAGAGGAACACTCCAGGACCAGGAGTGGTGACCACTATCAAGGACAGGAAATAGGACATTTCCTCTCCCAAACACAAAGGGTCTGTGGTTTTCCTGAATCACCTGTGGGACAGCGGAATAAAAAAAGACGTTGTATTATGTTGTACAATACAGTAAGAGAGAAACACACAGAGCAAGAAGGCCTGGGTGGAGCCCAATTCATCTGGATCTGAGCCAGAGATTCCTTCCTGTTCTTCACCCATTCGCTCAGCACACTGCGGGATGCAGAGTCTCTGTTCCTCTGTTCTCAACAGAATTTCTCCAGAGGGGCGACCCCACCTGTTTTGACATTCCATGAAAAAGAAAGTGTATCCAACTACCCTCAATTCCTCGGAAGGAAACAAAGGGATCCGGTTTTGGTTCAGTAGAAATTCTGACTGCTCTCTAGGAGTGTGTGTGTGTGTGCGCGTGTGCACGCATGTGTGTTATCCTCACCATAACTTCAATCCCCTCCTTCTCCACTGGGGCCTTGTCGTAGGTGGCGTCACACACTCTCACCAGCGTGTTCACCTCAAACTTCTTCAGCTCCTGTGAGAGACAGACAGACAGCGATTGAGAGACAGACAGAGAGCGATTGAGAGACAGACAGACAGACAGAGAGCGATTGAGAGACAGACAGACAGACAGAGAGCGATTGAGAGACAGACAGACAGACAGAGAGCGATTGAGAGACAGACAGACAGACAGAGAGCGATTGAGAGACAGAGACAGAGAGCGATTGAGAGACAGAGACACAGCGCGATTGAGAGACAGAGACACAGCGCGAGACAGAGACACAGCGCGCGAGACAGAGACACAGCGCGCGAGACAGAGACACAGCGCGCGAGACAGAGACACAGCGCGCGAGACAGAGACACAGCGCGCGAGACAGAGACACAGCGCGCGAGACAGAGACACAGCGCGCGAGACAGAGACACAGCGCGCGAGACAGAGACACAGCGCGCGAGACAGAGACACAGCGCGCGAGACAGAGACACAGCGCGCGAGACAGAGACACAGCGCGCGAGACAGACACAGCGCGCGAGACAGACACAGCGCGCGAGACAGACACAGCGCGCGAGACAGACACAGCGCGCGAGAGAGACACAGCGCGCGAGAGAGACACAGCGCGCGAGAGAGACACAGCGCGCGAGAGAGACACAGCGCGCGAGAGAGACACAGCGCGCGAGAGAGACACAGCGCGCGAGAGAGACACAGCGCGCGAGAGAGACACAGCGCGCGAGAGAGACACAGCGCGCGAGAGAGACACAGCGCGCGAGAGAGACACAGCGCGCGAGAGAGACACAGCGCGCGAGAGAGACACAGCGCGCGAGAGAGACACAGCGCGCGAGAGAGACACAGCGCGCGAGAGAGACACAGCGCGCGAGAGAGACACAGCGCGCGAGAGAGACACAGCGCGCGAGAGAGACACAGCGCGCGAGAGAGACACAGCGCGCGAGAGAGACACAGCGCGCGAGAGAGACACAGCGCGCGAGAGAGACACAGCGCGCGAGAGAGACACAGCGCGCGAGAGAGACACAGCGCGCGAGAGAGACACAGCGCGCGAGAGAGACACAGCGCGCGAGAGAGACACAGCGCGCGAGAGAGACACAGCGCGCGAGAGAGACACAGCGCGCGAGAGAGACACAGCGCGCGAGAGAGAGACAGCGCGCGAGAGAGACACAGCG